>NC_138771.1:450947201-451019701 GCF_965119305.1 Pelophylax lessonae | reverse complement strand
TTCTTAAGGTCCTGCATAGCCATCACAATATTGTGAATGGGTAGCCATAATTTTGTTAGTACTATTTGTCCATTAATGTTGTACAACACAATGAATAAAACAATTGGAAAGGTGCAAACTTTTGTTTCAGAATAGTGAAGATACAGTGTGCCAACCATTCACTAGAATCTTCCTAATTAGATTGTATTACTGGTACTCTAAACAATTCATCCAAAACCTCTTTCTTTCTCTTTTAAGTTGACTTTGTTTACAGAACTATTGTTGACCACCACTTAAAACTATAGAGTCTTTCAAGAACGGAGACAATACATTTAGGGTCTCATTGATACATACATTACCTATAAATAGTTTTGTGACAACAAGCAGAAAACAAACAGGCAAGAATAAAAAGTCTGAAGATATTTTGGTTTTGAAATCAGGGCCCTAATGCCATATCACTAATCTCATGAATAGGTAATCCTAAATCTTTCTGTTCCTAGTGTCTTTAGTAGATTACTAACTCTTAAGACTGATATGTTATATCACAAAATAAAAATACATAGTAATTCATTATGGCTAAATAGACTGTTTTTGCATTATAAGCGCACATAATCATATTATTACTAGCATTCACAATAAACAATGAATAATGAACTGATAAATTTTGTTATATATAAAGCTAGAATCACAGTATTGTAGAACATTTTAATCAAAAAACACATTTAAGCATCTCTAGACAATAAATTAGGAGGGAAGCTAGCAATTACATTTTTTTATTTTTTTTTTCACAGTGGCAAAAAAGCCACATTGAATGCTCAGTTCCTGGAAATTTCAGATAATTATCTAATATGGCTACACTCATAAAAAATGTACTATTATTTCTCATGGTTTAACTCTTGTTGTGATAACTGCAGTGATCGCCAGATGCCCACTTGACTATGATGATCTATGTTTTTCGACCATTATGTGTTATAGGATCATTTTCATTACTGTATCATTTCTACTGTTACTTGAATTTGTTATTCTCTAATAAAAATCATTGAAAGAAAAAAAAAAAATTACTATTATATAATAAAATAAACCAGCAGCCTTTCTGAACGGTATCAACAATAAGGAACTCTTAAGTTAAAGATCAGATTTTGGCAAATCCTACTAAATTATTATATCTACAGCTCTTCATGGTGCATAACCCACACCACATTAGTGGTCAATGTGACAAGGACCCCCCTTACACTTGATGTCAGTGGAAAAGATGCTCTTTTACATTAGTGGTGAGAAAATGGCAAGTACAATGGTGAACATTGTAAAAAAAAAAAAAAAAAAAGCTGCCTAAAGCCCTTTACACACGATCAGAATATCGTACAAAAAAATACCGCCTTCGAATCAGTCATACTTTTTTTTTTTTTAAGTGACAGTAATAGTAACTTTAATGACATCTGATCGTTAGTACACAGCTTTCGTCCGAAATTTTCCAAAGGGACAAACACGAAAATTTTTCTCAAACAATACCAGACCATACGATTTATGTTTAACCAGTACAGATTTTTTTCCAAAAATACAATACAAATACAGGACATCACTTCTAAATTTTTATTCTGTCGTAGAATAATTTAGAAACTTTAATAAGCTATTTTTTTCGATATGGTGACCAGCATGCAAAAAAAAAAATAATGAAAGATCATTTATCTGATAATCTCATCATGTGTACTAGGTTTTACAAACAGCTGACATGCTCCGCATTAGTTTAACTTAGAAATTAGAGCAGAAGCTCCGCTGTTCCCATAATGCTGGCCTTGCCGATTAGTGTTACTACCAAAACTAGGCAGGCATCTGCAGGAAGATGATTAATCCACCACTGTTCACTGCTTAAAGAACATCCAGCAAACTCTGCGGAAACCCCAGGGTTCCAAGGAAGCCAGTCTCATAAAAGCTGGTCTAAATGTTAGAGTATAGAATTCCTCTATATACCTACAGTGTGGCTCACTCTGCCCTATTTAAACCACATACATACAATGTATTATTTAATACCAATATCTAATAAAATTGACATTTAGGCTACTTTTCCACTGGTTTCGAATCACAGCTGCCTGGGAAACACCTATACGTTATTGAGCATTTTTCTGCCTGTAAAACACCTATGCGTTATGGAGCATTTTTCTGCCTGTAAAACACCTATGCGTTATGGAGCATTTTTCTGCCTGTAAAACACCTATGCGTTATGGAGCATTTTTCTGCCTGTAAAACACCTATGCGTTATGGAGCATATTTCTGCCTGTGAAACACCTATGCGTTATGGAGCATATTTCTGCCTGTAAAACACCTATGCGTTATGGAGCATTTTTCTGCCTGTAAAACACCTATGCGTTATGGAGCATTTTTCTGCCTGTAAAACACCTATGCGTTATGGAGCATTTTTCTGCCTGTAAAACACCTATGCGTTATGGAGCATTTTTCTGCCTGTGAAACACCTATGCGTTATGGAGCATATTTCTGCCTGTAAAACACCTATGCGTTATGGAGCATTTTTCTGCCTGTAAAACACCTATGCGTTATGGAGCATTTTTCTGCCTGTAAAACACCTATGGGTTATGGAGCATTTTTCTACCTGTAAAACACCTATGCGTTATGGAGCATTTTTCTGCCTGTAAAACACCTATGCATTATGGAGCATTTTTCTGCCTGTAAAACACCTATGCGTTATGGAGCATTTTTCTGCCTGTGAAACACCTATGCGTTATGGAGCATATTTCTGCCTGTAAAACACCTATGCGTTATGGAGCATTTTTCTGCCTGTAAAACACCTATGCGTTATGGAGCATTTTTCTGCCTGTAAAACACCTATGCGTTATGGAGCATTTTTCTGCCTGTAAAACACCTATGCGTTATGGAGCATTTTTCTGCCTGTGAAACACCTATGCGTTATGGAGCATATTTCTGCCTGTAAAACACCTTTGCGTTATGGAGCATTTTTCTGCCTGTAAAACACCTATGCGTTATGGAGCATTTTTCTGCCTGTAAAACACCTATGCATTATGGAGCATTGTTCTGCCTGTAAAACACCTATGGGTTATGGAGCATTTTTCTACCTGTAAAACACCTATGCGTTATGGAGCATTTTTCTGCCTGTAAAACACCTATGCATTATGGAGCATTGTTCTGCCTGTAAAACACCTATGGGTTATGGAGCATTTTTCTACCTGTAAAACACCTATGCGTTATGGAGCATTTTTCTACCTGTAAAACACCTATGCGTTATGGAGCATTTTTCTGCCTGTAAAACACCTATGCGTTATGGAGCATTTTTCTGCCTGTAAAACACCTATGCGTTATGGAGCATTTTTACGGCACTTTTGCAGCATTTGCGGTGCGTTCGTTAAAGGACATGTGTCTCAAAAACTGCACCAAAATTATTTAGTGGGTGTGTTTTTGGGGCGTTTTTGATGCAGTTCCTATTCAATTCAATGGGGAGGAGCATTTTTGGTGCAGTCTTTTTAACAGGCCAAACGTGTTCCAAAAATGCGGCAAGTAGGATTTTTTACACTACAACGGAAGCACACTACCCCAGTGTGAACACATACATAGAAACTTAAGGGAACCATTTTTATTGAGCTTTTCAGGCACTTTTTTTTTTAACACAAAAGCGCTTCAAAAAGCAGCCTTAGAGCTGCAAGACCTTTTGGATCATAGAACAACTGTGGTCTTCAGTCTTGAGAAAAGGGTCTTACTTCAGTAAATAGCCAATATTGGTGATGGTTTGGGTTTGTACCTAAGCTGGTGTACTTGTGGTAGAAAATATAATATTGCATAAAACTTTGCTTCAAAGACTACCAGCGTTTTTTTTGGTGATGTGGATATAGAATGCACAAAAGAGTGGAATAGTTTGTGGATTGAACATACACAGTGATCAGCAATACTTGAAAGTAGGAGCTTTAATTCCATTTCCATTTTACTTTTACTGCAAAGATTCCCACTAAAGATAGCTAGTATAATAAAAATAATTTTAATTATTTTGATCTAATAGTTACCCTTCCTCTTTGAATATTTATTGATAGAATTGAAGCACACTCTATAACAATATCCATCAATACCTACAGAAGTATAATATAAAAAATAAAATAGAAAAAATAATTTGTATTATTGTAATAATAACGATAACAATAATTCAGATTTAGAACACTTCATGAATCCCAAAGGGAAATTATAATTTCCCTAATTTTTATATATATTAATAATATTAAAAGTAGAAACAATAATACCAAGTATTATTATTACTTATTAGTATATTAAGTATTATTATTATTTGCTATTGGTATTATAACTGCTATTATTATCCCTTAGTTTGTAAACACTAACGAGCAGGGCCTACTGATTTCTCTTGTACCAAATTGTATTATAATTGTATTGTCTGTCTTCATTTGTAAAGTGCTGCGCAAACTGTTTGTACTATATAAATCCGGTATAATAATAGTAATAATGATATTTACCACATCATAGATGTTATGTAGTGTTGTTGTTGGGTTTGAATACTAATCATCTAGTTATTTTATTCTGTTAAAAATATTTTTTAATTTTAAATGCTCTTTTCGTTCGTTTTTGTTGTTATTACTACTAGTATAAATATTACATTTTAAACATGGGCCGCACCGTGGCTAAGGCTCGGTTTCCACTAGTGCGACTTGCGGTGCGACTTGACACATGTCAAGTCGCACAGCAAGTCAAAACCCATTGTTTTCAATGGGGCCCGTTTCCACTGCCGCGGCTTCAGTTGAGGCGACTTCAAAAATAGATCGTGCACTACTTTTGAGCCGTCTTCAGTGCGACTTCCCTCTATATATGAGGGACAAGTCTCACTGAAGCCGCAGTTTACTTTCGCTACGAAGTCGTGCTAGAAGTAGCACGACTTCGTAGCCGCACTAGTGGAAACCGAGCCTAAGTGGTTAGCGCTTCCACATAGCAGCACCAGGGTTGTTGGTTTGTATCCCAACTATGGTACTACCTGCACGGAGCTTGTATGTTCTCCCTGTGCCTGCGTGGAATTCCTTCCACACTTCAAAGACATGCTGGTAGGTTAATTGGCTTCTGTCTAAATTGGCCCTTTTATGTCTATATATGAATGTGAGTTAGGGACCTTAGATTGTAAGCTCCTCAAGGGCAGGGACTGATGTGAATGTATAATAAATATGTAGAGCACTGCGAAAATATATAAGTACCTAATGAATTAATAAATAAATAAACATTCTAAAGGTGTGAGACTGTATCCTTGGCTTTGAATACTGATCAGGCTAATAACATCATTTTTTATACCACATTCAGTTGTTATCCTTTGATAATGATGATGAAAATCATTAGCAATATATTTAACATGTAAAAAGAAAATATTTTTTTGTCCCAAATAAATCTGCCACAATGGAAAGTATATTTGGTCATCGCTTTAGCAAGAGTGTCCCTTATAATTATTTAAAAATGCTAGCCACTGGTTTTATATTTTGACTGTTGACATGATATTGAACGATCATCTGTGTGTATGCATACATAATGTTAAAAAAAAAAAAGAAAAGCAAGATGGACCATGTGTAACGCACAATATTATAAACCGGGGTTGAAGTTCATATTTGCTGACAGAACAGACAACTTGAGAAAAATATGTTGAAGAATTGAGCAAGAGTTTGAATGATACTGAGATACAATAAGCTACGATTTCATCTGCACAAGATATATCTTTCTGTTTTCTAGTTATTGTAAAGTATTTAATCTCATACATTACAGAATATTGACTATAATATGGGGTAAAGCCAGTAGCGGAACTACCAGGGTCACAGCAGTCGCACTTACGACTGGGCCCTGGAGTTCAGCCACTGAAGGGGTGCCCCAGTTCTCCCACTGTGAGGGGCCCACCCGCCTGTTCTGGGCCTGTTCTGGCTGTGCTACTCTTAGGGGCTCACCCTCCCGCCCTTCCCTTTCTTCCGCCATGCGGGGGGGGGGGTGGTGCGGCCAGCCGCTGAGGGGAGGCTGAGCTGAGCACCATATCAATGGAGCCTGGACCACCCTTCCTATCCTCTCCATAGAGAGAGAGAAGCCAATCTAGTACGGAGGTGGACACTGACAGAGAATCAGCTGACTAGCTGACACCAATAGAGTGAAAGGGGGAGGAGTTCCCCCCTCTGCAAGGAGACCCCCATGACACACATTACCCCCCTCACCACCACTACTGCCACTGATCCCATTCCTTTCACCACCACTGCTGCCACTGATCCCCCCCTCACCCCCTCACCACCACTGCTGCCACTGATCTCACTCCCTTCACCACCCCCACTGCCACTGATCCCACTCCCTTCACCACCACCGCTGCCACTGATCCCACTCCCTTCACCACCACAGCTGCCACTGATCCCACTCCCTTCACCACTACCGCTGCCACTGATCCCACCCCCTTCACCACCACCGCTACCACTGATCCCACCCCCTCACCATCACCACCACTGCCACTGATCCCACCCCCTTCACTGCCACCGCTGCCACTGATCCCACCCCCCTCACCACCACCACCGCTGCCACTGATCCCATCCCCCTAACCACCACCACTGCTCATCCGATCCCATCACTGATGCCACTCATCCCATCCCATTCCTCAACCGCTGCCACTGGCCCCATCCCATCCCACCACCGCTGACACTCATCCCATCCCATCACATTCCACCACTGCTGACACTCATTCCAACCCCATGCTCCAGGGGGCCCATGCCTCACCCCTGTACACCTGGATAGGAGGGGCGGCGAGGTGGCATATAAAGGATCCAATCCCCTCTATGCTGCAGGAGGAAAATGGAGGGGATCAGTTCCTCTATATGTATATCCTATACAGGTGTACAGGGGTGACAGATGGGGCTGGGTCACCCCGGGGGTCAGGGGGGCCCTTCATGGTTTCTTGCACCGGGCCTTGAAGGTTCTAGTTACGCCTCTGTGTAAAGCAAACCTGTCACATGAGGCACAATTACTATGTACTACACAGCAATACACTGTAGAAGTTGGTGTTATATTTTAAATCTACACTGCCATTGCTAATTAATCAGCAGTGGAAAAATCTGCAGTTTTCCCTCTTTTGTGTAAACCTCTGACATTTTTGTAGAAAATTTTAGACACAATTAAAATTTAGGCTATCGATACTGATAATTATTTAATATGACTGAGCCTAAGAAAAAATTTCATTACGTTGTAAAGTTAATCCAGCCACTGGCGCATATGGTGGCAGATTGTAATTGTATCTAGTTTGTGAACTGATGCATTTTCAGGGGTTCATTTGTTTTTGCTCTCTTGACTCTCTAAGCCTATGCTGCTGAAGTTTTACTGTCCGCTGACAAAAGTAAAATATTTTTGGGGGAATAATAGGTATTGATGTCCCAGCAAGCGCTGCAGAAAAGTCTGATTAATCATGCCTTGATATAATTTATATTATTATGTTATTAAACAGTCTGGGTTTGCTGAGGGCCAAAAAAAAAAAAAAACAAAGGTTTATTTTAGCTCTTTGTGCTTATTTCTATGGTTTACAGCAAAATTAATAGTAGGTTAAAGAGAAAATTAGTAGCAAGTTAAATAGAAAAAAAAACAGATTTAGTTGATTTAAAGAGAGAAAAAAGGTTGAACCATATAAGCAAATTTCCAATAATCTCACTGCAAATAGTTCTGTGCGCTTATAGCAAAAACATTGCTGCATTGCAAGTTATTACCGTTGGACATTTTTACTCAAAGTTCTACCTTGCAAGCTATAAATGAAAAAGTTCCCTAACATGCACCAATAGGTGGATGAATGTGGCTAATATCCATGATTAATTTCGGATCATTTATATCACTTCATGTATGGCCATCTGTAACCCGATGACAAATGGCTACCTTTTACAGCAATTTTTATAGAAAACTACCAGTATGTCTCCTTTCTGCTGAGCTGCAACAACTTGTAGTATAGGCATAAAATAAAATCATGCTCCTTTTTTAATTTTTGTTTAGTACACCAAGACCAAAATTTGGCAATTATAGTTGTTTTCCATATTAAACATTATATAAGGTTTATTGTAAAAAATACTATCTGCAAAAAAAAAAAAAAAAAAAGTAATACAAAAAAAAAAAACTCTTTATGCTAAATAGGTTGCGTCATCCCGAGAAGCAGTATTTGTTAATTTTTTGGTCTATTGCATGATATTTTTTTGTCAGATTAATCCAGTGGAGACCCGCTCACTTCTCTAAAATACATCTAAACATTATTGCATGAATTTAATAACACATAAAACATATTGAGGTAGAGTTGTAAAATCTATATGTATAAAATTTTAAGAATGCATGTAAGTAAACATAATGGTAAAAATAAGTATGTATGTCAATAATAATAATAATAATAATTATAGTAAATACATTAGGTAACAATTTTTTGGAAAACTAATAAATGATAAACAACATGCTAAAATCTTGCCCTTGGTATTGCCATTAAGTATAACTGGCTTGCTGATATAATTTATGAAATGGTTTCAAGATGCAACATTTAAGCCTGCTATGGTACAAGACTGTAATAAGCACAGTAAGAAAAACAACAACCCGATTAATAGATAGTACATTAAAAACTGTAAGTACTTTAAAACCTAATAATAGAACAACAACATGAAAACCTATGCTCCAAGCCAAAAAGTATGCTCTTTTTCGAAGTCAGTATTGTATTCTACTCACCACCACTGGTAGGGTTGTTGACTGGTACTCCACTGCGCCTCATCCAGTCATAAGGATTGCGCCTTTGAGCGTTAGGAGACAAGGGTGGCATTGAGCTGTTGATGGCAGGTGGTAAGAGTCCAGAGCCCGGTGGCTGAACAGGGTTAAAATCTGTAGGGCTGAATCCAATCTGGCCTGGGTTAGCTGAGGATGGAGCAGGCCCTGGTGGATAGGAGTGCCAGTCCTCTCTGCCTGGGGCATAGGGGGAACCCCATGTGCCCGCAGGCTGCCCATGATGTGGGTCGCTGTTAATTCCAGGAACATGATGATAGCTTGCGAAATCTGAATACTGTGAAGGAGCTGGGACATAGTTTTGGTGGTTGAGGTTCAGACCAGGATGCCTTACAGAATTGGGGTACATATTAGGTTCCTTATCAAAAAGATAACCCACATAAATTTTTCCCAATGGGTCCACTGCCATAATGTGTTTGCCTGGCCAGCTGTCTCTTCTCTCCTGGAGTTTTCTTCAACTCTGCTCCACTTCTTCCTGATTCACTGCTGTTCCCTTCACCTTCCTTGGCAGCTGACTAGCTATCACTTTGATAGGCACCTCCCTGTCTAAAGCCTTTTATTGGGCCAGTAGGCATACAATTTGCATTGAAAGACAACTTTGCATTTCAAAGGGACTCAAGTGCAAGAATCAAAGTGGAAGCCACTAGGTGAATTCAAATGGTACAAATTGCTTAACAGATAGCCCTAGTGTGTGTCACTGTGCGTATGTCTCCAGGAAAAAACTACAATACTTTAAACCTAATTAACAAACCAAAGCACTTTCAGTTCAACTCAAACACTGAAAAAGTTTTAAAGACCTTCCAAAGTTCACTGTGGCTGCTAGTAAACAGAATTGCAGGTGTATACTCATTCCTCACTGTGTAGGAAGTTGCTAATTACCTGTTGCAGCAACTTCTATAAAGTAAATGTATATTTCCGTATAAATAAATGTGTAGAGCAAATGAATTGAAATCTTTTGTTGATTTATTTAAACCTGTAGAGAGTAGATTGTTTTGACAGGTTACTTATGTGAGCCCCGTGTTGGATCCCATTTGTGCATTAGGTTAAAGCCAGAAGGCATTAAAGAATAATTAAGCTACTAACAGTTAGTTTGTATTGTTGTACGCATCCACACAACCCTAGCTGATGTTCCCTGGCCGAGCCTCCTGGTGGAAAAGTTGATCACCTGGGATGGATTTTCTTGGTTAGTCATTGTTTACCCCAAGCCAGGCTGGTACCTGCAGTGCACCACACTCCCTCCTGCATAGACACAAACGTGCAAGTTCACGCAATGCAAGTCTGTAGAAAGGTTGTGCATACAGACTTGTTGCCAACCATTTGCGGTGTTTAGGGCAAGCTTAGTTTGTATTCAGCTTATACAAACATAAAAGTCGTTTCTATGAAGATGAGAGGTGGAATATCCATTCAGATTTCCAGGCACCAGCATATATTTTAAGGATAAGTCCACCCTAACACTAAAATCCCTGCATCTATAGACCTCCATGATCTAACGATAACCTATCTAGCCCCGTAAAGAAAAAAAATCATTATACATACCTTTTTTTAAACCGATTCGACCCGATCCCCACACTGTGATGTCAGCTGCGGCTTCGCTGTGTAGGCGGGTGCAGAGGACACAGCCGACAACGGAAGCCCCATAGTAAGTCTCTGGGTGACGTCACTTCCCATTAATTTCACAGCCATTGTCGGCCGTGTCCTCTGCAGAGCTTCCACCGCTGGAGACCGGGTTGGATTGGCTTAAAAAAGGTATGTATACTTATTTCTTCTTTACAGGGCTAGAGAGGTTAGTCTTAGATTGCAGGGGTCTATAGATGCAGGGATTTTCGTTTTAGGGTGGACTTATTCTTTAATGTGCAGCAGAATGCCCTTTAAGTGCTTCTTTAACTATTTTTCCATAACTCCCTGGGTCCTGGACATGCCCAGGGAAGATCCGTTTCCTTCTTCCCTCCCACAGAAGCTCTGGAAGGCCACACTCGATGAGGCAGAGGTAGCTGGGCAAATGATCTGCAGCCAGGTGAGAGGCCCTCCACTGTCAGAACTGGCAATTGGGAAGTTGAGCCAGAGCTGATTAGCCTACAGCTTTTCCAAAAGACCAAGCTACTGTGGGTATCCCTTCCCTGATTAATAACAGTTCCAGTGAGGTGGTGCTTTGACCTTGGATCCCTCAAGTTGTTCACCTGTGTTACCAGAGCTACCCTGGACTTCACTGTGAAGGGGTGTTGTCTATGAGGACAAAGGCAAGTAACTGACTGAGCTCTGTACTATTTTACTGAAGCAGTGATTCTCAGCTTAACTCTATGTTGTTATAGAGTTTTATAGAGACTCTGCTATGTAGCCATATGACCCTGATTGAGTCACAGAATCATTGGCATGACGAGTCCATGTTTGTGCAGTTTTCAGTATTCTGCAGTGTATGCATGTTTTTTTGCCATTCCGAACTGGATTTGTATTATAGCTTCTAACTTAGCACCTGTTAAGTAAACTGCAAGTTATAAGTTTCATACTTTCTGCATGATAATTGTGTCAATTACTTATGATATAAAGGTTGAATCAATAACGACTGAACAAGGTTCTTTAATCTGTCAGATCCCACCAGCTGTTCACCTGAGTTACCAGTGCAACCCTAGACTTCACTGTAAAGGTTATTGCAAGTAGCTTAGCTCCGCACTGTTTAACTGAAGTAGTGATTCTCAGCTGGACTCTACTGTTACACAGTCTTAAGCTGGCCATACACGGTAAGATTTTTCTCATTCAGTGCCAAATGAGAGAAATCACTAGATCCCTATCCACACTAAACAGTGTGAAGGTTTTCTATTGTTTTCTGACAACTGGCACCTGCAACTGTCTGAATACCTGGAGAGTGCATGCACCTGATAGGATGCAGACACTGTTTGGCCAAGAATTTTCTGCCTGGCTACTTCGAGAAAACTTTATTGAAAAAATTACATTTGTTGTTGACACGGCCACCAAGGTAATAGATTTCTGCTGATTCAGCCAAAATGTAATTTATGTATGGCCAGCTTCATAGAGACTATGCTATGCAAACACACCTTACCCTGACATTGCCGTGATGAGTCCATGTTTGTGCAGCTATCATGTGACTGTGCAGCTTTCATTATTCTGCAGTGTATGCATGTTTCTTTGCCAACTTGAAGCTGTTTTGCTTTAATAAACAGTAACTCACCCTAGCTCCACCGCACTGTGGGAAAATAAAGAGCTAAGTGTCGGTGCTCAGGCTGAACGTCCAAACCAAATGTTATATGAATAAAGCCGGCATCATAGCATCCTGCTATGATATATGCTATGAGGAAGGCGTAAAGCCGAAACGCGTCAGCATCTGTCATGTTGTCACCGCTATCCATGTTGGAATAAAGCATTTTACTTGGAAGAAGACTTTTCATGTGCCGGCTTTATTCATATAACATTTGTTTTGCTTTAATGCTTCTAACTTTACATCTGTTTAGGTCACAGTCCCTGTACTGGGACTGTTGGGTTGATCCATCTTCAGAGAAACTGTCCCAACCTTCCACAGTGAAAGATGTTAAAGCAGAATGTCTTGCTGCCAGGATTTAAGCAGTGGGACAGACTCCCCATCTAAGAACTGAAGATGTGGATGAAAAGATCCCTGACTTGACTGGAGGATGGCCTAAAAGTAGACAAATTTCCTTTATGCACTAGAAGAGTGTAAGTGGACAGAAAAGATTGGTCCAGTGGTTGCACCCCTAATAGAGGCAATACAGTCATGGTGCTGGCCCAGTCCCAGAGAATATCTAAATCTGCTACCAGAAACCAACAAGCTGGTGAGTAAGTGGTTCCATCTTGTCCTAAAGGATGGTATACTGTACCACAGAATAATGTTCCCTCACAATTCAATGATTCATTATTGACCTGGCAGGTTCTACTGTCAATGATCCAGGCCCTTGGACTGTTCTAGTTGGTTGAACAAGTATTCTGACACTGTGTGATCTGTTTATTGTCAAATAAATTCCACCCCTAACTTGACACACGTCTGCCCTGCTGAAAGTACCAACTATTGACTTTCTTACACTGGACAAATCAGAAGACAGATACCATCAACTTATAGTCATAGTTGATTATTTTACCAGGTTTGCTTTTGCAGTATGTTGCAGTCCATGACCAGACCATCAAAACTGCTGTCCAGATTTTGTGAAAGCACTTCTGTAATCCCTCTGACAGTCCACTGAAATACATTCAGACCAGGTACCCTGATTCCAAGAGTATGTTAAGAAAGTGCACACTACCCTGTGCCACCTGCAGGGCAATGAGGCATATGAATTGAATCCAATCAAATCCCTCCTGATACAACCCTGTTCAATTGCATCATGATGCAACTGCTGAGAGGCTAAGCTCGTGAGAAATTAAAGTGTTTCTAAAGGCAGGGTTTTTTTTTTTTTACAAAAATAACAAAGATATCATACTTACTTGCTCTGCGCAATGGAGCACAGAGCAGCTCAGATTCTCTTCTTTTTGGGATCACCTTCGGTGGCCCTGGTTTCTCCCCCTGCCAAGTGCCTCAAATAGCAAGCCTCTTGCTATGGGGGCACTGGGGCAGTCTCTTTCCTGAGTGGTGCTCCTGTGAATGGACACTCTCTATTCCCACATGAAGCATGGCATGGCCCGCCCCCCACTCTCTTCTCATTGGCTCTCTGGCTGTGATTGAAAGCAGCAGTGGCAATGGCTCCCAGTGCTGTGTAAGCCAATGAGGAAAGAAAGACCCTGGAGAGTTGCTGCTATCATGTACATCACTGGATCGCGATGGGGCTCAGGTAAGTATAGGGGGTGTCTGGGGAGGAGCTGCACCCAGAAGGTTTTTTACCTTAGTGCATACGTTGCGTTAAGGTAAAAAACCTTGAGCCTTTTGAACTACTTTAAGGAAATAGACCTTGACTATCCCTGAGAGGCTGCTCATCCTACCATGTTATATGTGGCCCTACTCCTGGGGGGACACAGACCTATTGGAAAACATTGGCCACTTGAACACACTCTGACTTCCTACATTTGGGAGTGGAAACAATGCTGGCTGAAGTCCAAGAGTTTGTTAAAGTCTGGACATGGGTAGAGAAAAGAGAGCTAAAAGCATCAAACATCGACCTTGGAAAGAGTGCTAATGTGATGTAAAAGCAAACACCAGCAAGGAAAACTGCAAACACTGTCACCAGTAGTTCATTATTGACTGCCCCCTACTCTTCCACCATTATCCCCGAGAACCTCAGGAAAACTATGGGTCCTGGAAATATTACACAGCCCAATAATTACGCAGCTCAGATTCATGTTCCCGCCGTGGAGCCCTCTGACACACCCACCACTGATATTCCTAAAAACAGAGACACATTGCCTCTTGTCCTAGAAGAAGTAACCAAAATTCAACCCCTGAAGCGTTCCTAGAGACCTAATCAGGAGACCCATGTACACTTTGCAAACTTGCCTGGACAGCAAGTTCAATTGGAATTCCCATTTGCTCATTATGTTTAGATGCAGACGCAGGCCCCTTTAACTCCTGCACAACATAACTGAACCAAAACTTGCAGCAGACTTGCAAGATGTTTGCAAAGAAAATTTATCTGAAGTCATGCAATGCGGACTTGCTGCAATTGCGCAACAAACTTGTGAAGCCTGGCAAGTCTAGAAATAGCTTAACAAGTCATTTTCAAACTTGCAGCTCAATTTCTTGCTATGTGGGTAGGTGTCTCTAATCACTGCTGCACCAGTCACAGTGTCCTGATCACTATCACACAGTCATATTTTCCATAATCCATGATGCACCAGTTAGATTGTCCCTGACCACCGCCACACTAATTACAGTGTCCGTGATCACTGCCACACCATTCATATTGTCCCTAGTCACAGACACTAGTTACAGTGTCTAATGTCCTGGTGCTCCAGGGTCTCCAAAAATGTGATAGGTAGTCCAGAAATTAGATGTCTAATTTATGCGCTTAGAATGCTTGAAGGTGCTCCTTGGATTTTGGACCCCTCTATGCTACTAGGCTGTGAAAAAGTCTCACACATATGGTATCCACATTCTCAGTAAAAGTAGCAGAATGTGTTTTAGGGTGTGATTATAAGTATGTCTATGCTGAGTGTGAAAAATAACTTGTTAAAATTACAGCTTTGTGAAAAAAAAATTATTTTTTTCATTTCCAAAAAATTGTGACCAAAAACTTGTGTCTTAATAAATACCTTGGACTGTCTACTTTTCAAAAAAAGGTCACTTGAGGGCTATTTGTTTTGTCGTGGCATTTTAGGGCTTCAAAAAATGAGATAGGCAGTCAGTACATCAGAACTAATCTTTTTTTAAATATATCTACCATAGTTTGTAGACTCCTTAGCGTTCACACAGACTAAATAATATACATTGATTTGAGTTATTTTTTACCAAAGAGATTTTGCAGAAAACATTTTGGCCTCAATGTATGAAAAAACATTATTTATTTGCAAACTTTTATAATAGAAACTAGGAAAACCTTTTTTTTTTTTTTTTTTAACTTTTGTTCCTTTTGTCGTTTATATAGCAAAAAATTAAGAAAAAGAAAAAAAAAAACAGTGGTGATTTAATACCACCAAAATAAAGTTCCGTCTGTCTCAAAAGATGATAAAAATTTAATTTGGGTACAGTGTTGCATGACTGAGTAATTGTCATTCTAAGTGTGACAGTGCTGAAAACTGAAAATTGGCCTGGATTAGAAGGGGGTGAAAGTGTCCAGACTTGAAATGGTTAAAGTTCCACCTACATTATACATTTTTTTAACTCAGTCATGTGCCAATCAATACAGTATTTAAGTGATCCTCTGACCAAATGTTTTATTTTAGCTTTGGGTAGAGTACGGAAGGATTGGAGCCTCTGATGGGTTATTATTACTCTATTCCTATTGGAAAGATTTTCCATGACTTTTAAGTCATAGTCTTGTAAATTATTTGGCTGGAGTTCGATTTTAAGTACAAATCTGGAATAATCCTCATGTGTTTGCACAGCATCAGCTTCGGGACAAGGGGTGGGTGGTAGTGGTGGCTGGCCTGGGCGCAGTCGTTTATTATAGGGATGAGGGCGTCTTCCTTCTGTTACAAGGCTGACAGAGGTAGTGACAGCAGCAGTGGTTTTGACACATGAGAGAATGCTGGGCAAAGGATCCCCAAGCTTGCACATCATGAATGGGGAGGGGTAGGGGGCACAGAAATGCATCTTTGCCCTGGGCACTGGATGACCTTGTCCCAGCACTGGACATCGGACAACTTGTGCTAAGGGGAAACAGCAAGATAAGGCAAGATGGGGGCTGTCTTATAGATTCTCCCTCCTTTTTTCATTTAAAGTGGTTGTAAAGGCTCAAGGTTTTTTACCTTCATGCATTCTATGCATGAAAATAAAAAAACTTTCTGTATGCAGCAGTCCTCACAGCCCCCCCTCCCCTCTATTACATAACGGAGTCCCATATTGATCCAGTGCTCAAGAGCAGCAGCTCTCTAGGGTCTCTGCCTCCTCATTGGCTGAGACAGCAGCAGGAGCCATTGGCTCCCACTACTGTCAATCACAGCCAGTCAGCCAATGAGAAGAGAGCAGGGGTGGGTCCAAGCCACGATCTGTGTCTGAATGGACAGACAGAGCAGCGACTCAGGGGTAAGCCTGCTCCAGTGCCCCCAAGCAAGCTGCTATGGGGGCACTCAGCAGGAGATAGTGGCCAGGAGCGGCAGCAGGGACCTGAGAAGAGGAGGATTGGGGGTCCTCTGTGCAAAACCGCTGCACAGAGCAGATAAGTATAACATGTTTGTTGCACATTGCATGTGAATAAAAACAGTATGCAAAAGAAAACACTGCAAGCAAACATTTAAAATTCTTGATTTTTCTGTGATTTTCTTTCTGCAGTTTTTAAGTTGGTGACCCTTGAAGAAAAAATCAGTGTTTAGGTAATTATGTGCAGCGCTACTGAATGCTTACCTATAGGTTGCCAATAATAAATCCTTTAACCATGTGTGAATTTCATATATGAAATAATCAAATGTTAAATCAATGTGAAAAATACAGAAATGTGTCAGGAATACCCTTATTCTAGCTCTTTTTCTCAACTGAATTGTAAGTATTCTGAACTTTTAATAAATCCCTTCATTGTGTGATTGTACACTATGTGGAGGTTTTTGTCTCCTTTTTCTGATGATCTATCCACTGAGGGATTGTTAGAGAAGAATTTAACTTTCAATAATTTTTATTACGTTTTTCAGAGGAAAGAAAACAATAACAATAAAGATAGCAAATACAGTGCAACGGCACAGTCTGGTATAAAAGGAGCAGTAAATAGTCATATGACATGGGTTGCAATGAAAATCATGGTTAAAAAAGGGGAAAACAACAGTCCTTGCAAATACAGACATAAGCAAAACGGGGATCCAAGGGAAGGGGAATAGTCATTTAGCGGTAACCCGCTGCAACCTGATAAGAATTGAGAGAGGATCAGGGGGGGAAGGGGTACCCTCCCAGACAGGACATCCCCCCAGCCGGCTTCCCGCATCAGGGGCCGAGCCCCTAAACGGTGGCGACACATTCGGCCCCAGCGCAGGAATCCAGCGGGGGGAATCCCACCGGCGAGACAAAGGGCAAATACAAAAACACAAATAAGGATAGGAGTAGCTTTAGAGAAGAATTTATCTGTGCCTGAGAGTGTTGTTGCCAATTCCCCCCCTGAATCCTTCCATTGAGGTTGGATAAGGAGTATCCCAGTCGTATGGAGAGTCGTGTGAGGAACTCCAATATTATTCTCCCCTTGTCTACCAGGTGTGCATAAACCATTGCATGAGTTGACCCATTAGGCGTACGCTTGCACCGGTAAGTCTCTCTGTACGTTGGTGGTGGATTTCTTCACAACAATATTTTTAGGTCCTGGGTTTTCACACAGTATCCATTTGGAGCACATTTTAAAGATTTTTTTTCCATACACATGTATTTGGATTGATATATGGACTATAATTGTTGCACCTTTTTACTTTAATGTCATGTCACTTTCATTGTGATGTGACGTGCCACTATTTTGCGTTATCACTTTTATTGAAGTTATATGTTTCAATACTCATACGGGTATTCCTAACACATTTCTGTATTTTCACATTGATTTAACATTTGATTATTTCATATATTAAATTCACACATGGTTTAAGTATTTATTAATGGCTACCTTATGGGTAATCATTCAGTAGCGCTGCACATATTGTTATATCATTGTTTACATTTGTCATGTGTTGTGCTGGCTGCTTATTCGGACATTAGCGCAGTATTTTCTCTTGTTTTTATAGTGTTTAGGTAATTGGATGAAAAGATCATAAAGGCAGATGAAAAAAAAAACAAAAAACCTATGACCTATTGCATAAATGACACCTAAATTGATATATTTTAATAAGGTCAAATTTTAACTGTAAAACCTTAAAAATAAATTAAGCATTTCAAGGGTAACTTCACTTTTGTGGGGGAAAAAAAATCAGCAAATAAAGAAAAAACAATATAGCGTATACAATTGCGACACAAATCATATTGTAATAGAATGTTATTAAAAAAGGTCTTTCAATCTGCAGCTGTTGTAATTTTCTGAAAATGCAATATAGCTACCTGGAGCTGTTCTGTACACAGGAACATCATTTCCTGCTTGTGTGATTGGCTCACCAATTTTCCCAGAAGTCTACCTAAGAAAAAAGTCAGATTTCTGGCATCCCCTGCAACAAAAATGTCATTTTTGGTGAGATACTCCCAATAGGAACACGTCTTAAGGGATGCAGGCCCAGCAGCTTTCCTCATTAGAGCCCTGCCGCTGTCACAGCTGATAGATAATTATGAAACCACTCCCATTAGACCAACTCAGCACAGAGGAACAAACAATAAATTCTTCAGAATACCAAAAGGCAGGAATCTGCAACAAAGTTTGTTAAAATCCCTGCAATGTTTTTTTCTCATCATAAGTGGAGTTACGCTTTAAATAAATACCTGTTGCCCTGGGCTTAAACTGTATTCGAACAGCAGTAATAAAAACAAACGTGGGTCAGTGGGAATTTTTTTTGTACTTCTGAAGACCTTGAAGGGTCAGTCCACTTTCTGTTATGAATAGGCACTGGTTTATTTAATCACTTTTTTTTATTGTTAGGGAAGTCCAGCAGTGAAATTCACTGGTGTTCTCACTTCTGCTCTACTGCTCTGACATAGAATCCTTCTCTTCCTTCTCCTATTCTCTGTAATATAAAATAAATTTAATATTTAAGATTATTTTTATAGGCTGGTAGGCAGTTAAGGGAAATTCTCTCTGTGTGAATCCAGGAGCAGGGGCGGCTCTTTAATTAGGCAAATTAGGCGGTCGCCTAAGGCCTCGTGGTCCCAGGGGTCTCACGGCCACCTAATTCACCTAATGCATCACCCCAGTTTTGAGGGGCAGGGGACTTCTGCTCAAGCAATGTTAAGAGCTCTGTCTCACTTAAGTGGGCCACGTGGCAGCAGAACAGCTGATTTGCAGAGTGACTTTTTTTTTTAGACAAGGCGCCTTAAGAGTTCCCTTCAGTGAAACTATAGGGCCAAGCCCAACCCCTGAAAAACAACCCCACACCATAATCCCCCCTCCACCAAATGATTTGGACCAGTGCACAAAGCAAGTTCCATAAAGACATGGATGAGCGAATTTGGCGTGGAGAAACTTGACTGGCCTACATACAGTCCTGACCTCAACCCAATAGAACACCTTTGAAATGAATTAGAGCGGGCCTTCTCTCCAAAATCAGCGCCTGACCTCACAAATGCGCTTCCGAAAGAATAGTTAAACATTCCCATAGACACACTCCTAAACCTTGTGGACAGCCTTCCCAGAAGAGTTGAAGCTGTTATAGCTGCAAAGGGTGGGCCAACTAAATATTGAATCCTACGGACTAATACTGGGATGCCATTAAAGTTCATGTGCGTGTAAAGGCAGGCGTCCCAATACTTTTGACAATATAGTTTGTGTCAGAGTTCAGTGTCTCAGAGGGGAGGATTCCTCTATCCACCTTGCTTGTGTGGGTAGAGCAAGCTGTTTGCCTTTTTTTTTTCAGCCTGCTAGCTCACAAAAAAAAAAAAAAAAGATCCATCTATGGCCATCCCAAAGCTGCCCTGAGACGGATCTAAGTTTGGCCAGTTCAGCAGGGACTGGCCAAGTTTCAATCATTCTATGGCTGTTCCTGCTTAACTGAAGTCGATTGGCTGCCGTACTGATTAGTTCAGTGTTTCTCAGCCTTTTTTCAGTTAAGGCACCCTTTAAAACTATAGATAATCTCAAGGCACCCTTTAAAATGATGGACAGTCTCGAGGCACCCCATTCTAAAATGTAAAAAAACTGTTCTAACAGTTTTACATTATGCAGCAACATCCACACACGTAGGACACCCAACATTAGAGGGGATTTATTCTTCCAAAGCAAATACACTTTTGCACACTGGTACTGACTAGTTTTCCTATGTTTCTCTTCTCCCTCAATTTCTCTCCATCAGTCAGCTAATATGACCCTAGTGCTGAGGGAGAGGGTAAGAGGAGGGTCAAACAGGGATGCTGTGGAGGCAACAGGCATCCTCCTTATCAACTGATGATATTATTGGTTGTTAGGATGCCTGTGTCTAGAAAGTCATAATGGTGCATAATGAAAACCCGTGGCTTTGTGTAACTAGAAGGCAGGCTCCATCCACCTGCTGGCTTGTATAACATTTTTGACAACTTTTTAGGCATTTTGTCAAGGCACTCCTGAAGAAATCTAAAAGCACCCCAGGGTGCCTGGGCACCCTGGTTGAAAAAGGCTGGATTAGTGTATCCTGACAGTGGGGAAGTCTCTACCGTCCGAATACAATAGCACAGAAGGGAGAATTCCTCCATTCATCTCACTTGTGTGGATGGAGGAATTTTTTTTTTTTTTTTTATCAGTCTGATGATTTATTTATTCTTTTGTTGGCTTCAAGCTTTGTTTAAGCTCACAGAAGTCCACCTACAAACACTGGAGTCTATGAGGGAAGATGCACAACACAGAATGCAATTACAAGAGGCAGGAATCCACCCAAAATCTCTGTAGCTTGCTATATCTGACCACACAATAATATTCCCTCATAATATTAGCAGTGGTATGCTAATTGACTTTGTCGTATCTCCAGCTTTTTTTTTTTTTTTCAATGCTGATCATACTTTAGTACAGAGTTTATCAACCTTTTTTTAGCCAAGGCACCCTTTAAAATGATACACAGTCATCTTGAGGCCCCCCATTCTAAAATGTAAAACACTAAACTAATAGTTCTACATAAAGCAGCAACACACACACACATACACGCGCGTGCGGGACACCCAACGTTAGAGGTGATTTATTATTCCAAAGCAAACACACCTTTGCACGCTGGTACTGACTAACACTGACACCCTGGTTGAAAAAGGCAGCTTTAGTAGAATTTTGTGGGATTTTTTTTTTTTTCAGATCCTTTGTTTGACTTTATTTCTAATGGATAATGGGGTTAAATTACCATTCAACCATAGTTAGGAAAATATTTAAAAGTGCAGGATTAGAAAGCTTTTTCAAAATAACAAAATTTGTACAAAATTTGTACAGTAATTGTATTGTAATGAAACCTGTTTAATACATTTGGGATTACATTTAACCACTTCCTGTAACCTCCTTGGGTTTCAGTAGTTATACCAGAGTCATGTACCGTGGTTGCAGCTGCAGTCATGATCCCATTATCTTTTTTTTTTACAGCTGGTGATTCTATATCATGTAAAAGTAATCAGAGCGACTATACAGCCTCTGGAAAAAAAATGACATGTGGCAGAAGGTGGTCTCCCTTCCCGCCGCCTTTCTGGGCCCTCTGGTTCCACCAGGGAACCCGGGACTGAAGTCTACGGTTCTGTCGACTTACTATAGAAATGAGAAGGGAACAGAAGTTCCCCGATCATCTCTATGGTCTAGAAACTGAAGTCAACGAGCATTTTGTCACTTACGGTTTTGGTATATTGTATACAAGCTTTTTAATACATCTGGGATTACATTTAACCACTTACCATACCTCTTTGGATTTCAGTAGTTATTTTACGGTCATGGTTGCAGCTGCAGTCATGAACCTATTATCTTTTTTTTTTTTTTACAGCCGGTGATTTTATATTATGTAAAAGTAATCAGAGCGACTATACAGCCTCCGGTATATGTACATGTGGCAGAAGGTGATCTCCCTTCCCGCTGCCTTCCTGGGGCCTCTCGTTCCTCCAGGGAACCCGGGACTGAAGTCTATGGTTCTGCCAGCTTACTATAGAAATAAGAAGGAAACAGAGGTTCCCCGATCATCGCTATGCTCTAGAAACTGAAGTCAACGAGCATTTTGTCACTTCCAGTTTTGGTATATTGTATACAAGCTCTTTAATACATCTGGGATTACATTTAACCACTTCCTGTACCTCTTTGGGTTTCAGTGGTTATACCAGGGTCATGGCTGCAGCTTCAGTCATGAACTCATTATCTTTTTTTTACAGCTGGTGATTCTGTATTGTGTAAAAGTAATCAGAGCAGCTATACAGCCTCTGGATTAAATTTACATGTGGCAGAAAGTGATCTCCTTTCCCGCCACCTTCCTGGGCTCTTCATTCCACCAGGGAACCCGGGACTGAAGTCCATGGTTCCGCCGATCTACCATAGAAATGAGAAGGGAACAGAAGTTACCCCGATCATCTCTATGGTCTATGAAACCAAAGTCAATGGGCATTTTGTCACTTCCAGTTTCAGTATATTGTATACAAGCCATTACAAGTTTGTAACAGCATCCGATCAAACCAAGGATAAAAGAGATCCCAGATGTCTCAGTAAAGAGAACCTGTCACTGCCACTGCTATCATTAAATAAATGCAGCTACCAACATTTTTATCTTCTTTTTGCCTTTGCTGTCAGAAATTATAGATGTTTGAAGGTTCTAAGTAATTATCAAGTAAAATAAATACTGATTTTTACATGTATGAGAGAACTGTCAAAATTGGGTTGGGCAGTTAGTGGTTAAATAGCAGGTTTCTATGAAATTATAAGGGCTTTTGAACTACTCAATAATGGAAAGAAACAACGTTCTAAGATTGGTACAGTATGACAAGAATTTTCATCAGTAAAACCTGATAGAGGTCCTAATCCTTTCCAATTTGTGTCTGGAGTTGCACTTTAGGGCTGTTAACATATAACTTCTTTTTGATGATATAAATTTAAAAACAAGAAGAAAATATAAGATCTGGTCTCCAAGGTCCAAGATGTCAGCCCTTAACATTGGTTTATTGTTGTTTTGTTGATACTTAGATCTTAATTATATTTTACTACTTGACACAAGACTTATTGTAGTATGGTTATTGAAACACAGGACATAAAATGGCGCCACGAAGTGTGTAAATTGGCTATAAACCTTCTATGACCCATTATATATCCTTATCCGAAATCTATGAAAGACTTAACCAAGGCAGGTTTATTGAAAAAGCATTACTTTTAGTATGCCTGCCTCTCGCCACATTCTGACATGTTTACAAAAGTGTGTAAATTCCGAAGGCCCATATGAAGCTTTAGGTAAACATATTTATTTGGAAAGGGTCTGCATAAAATATTGTTTAGGGTCTTACAGTAATCTTCTTAAAAAAAAAAAGCTCCAACATTTTAATGCAAACTTCTCTGCTCCAGGCAGTAGCCTGCAAAGACAGACCATCTATCTGTTGAAGCAGTGGTCTTTCTGCAGAGGTCCTACACGCCCCCTGCCAAATCAAAGCTAGCCACTTGATGACCAGCGACGTACCAGTACTTCACTGGACTTCAAGTGGTTATACCAGGATGATGCCTGCAGCCGGTACTGTTTTTTAGAGCGCTCTTGTAAAATAAATCCTAGTGGCTAACTAGCTGTACAGCCCCAATGCCTACTTCCTAGCAGTCATGGAAACTGTGCTGCCCAGCTGCCAGTACCCTAGAAACTAGATATTGGTGGCTGGGCCACAATGTCATTGTTTGCCATGTCAGTGTCCTAGAAAAAAACAGGAGGTGGCATCCTGGGTATCCATGGGACGGAACATAGCAGGATCAGCCAATTTGGCAGGATCAATTTTTTTGCTACTTGTTCAGTGGATTGTGGATGGGCTGCCATGGTAATTGGGACACCCATTGCAGATTGTACCTACCCAATTTGGCAGGATCCAATTTTTCGCTACTTGTTCAGTGGATTGTGGATGGGCTGCCATGGTAATTGGGACACCCATTGCAGATTGTACCAGCTTTTGAATGTTACCATGGGGAGGGCCTATGGCAGCAATTCACCTGGCCAAGCTTCTGGACCTTTTGCAGAGTGATGAGGATAGCCATTGCTGACTTCTTCCTTCTAGAAAGGCCATTGCCTTCAATTTCAACCTTTCATCTAAACAAGTAACTATAGATAAACAGTAGCGCTATAAGTCCATAGTTAAATACACACAAGAAAGTAACAGTGCATGCTATTAGCACAAACACCGATAATGGTGATACATACATAAAACAATGTTATAGATAACACATGCATGGCATAATACAGAAAATAAAATAAGTGATAACAAAAAAATAGAAAAATTCCATGACAAAAATCCATTAAAACTAAATGCCAGAATGTGCCATGGTACAATTTAAAAATGTCCTTCAGAAGTATTGAGCTCTTTACACTACACCACTTACTTCTTCCTCATTAGATTTGAACTCACCAGATCTAATTGCCTCACATTCTCATGTTTGGCAATTGAGCAGTTAAACCGCATGGGGTTAACAATTCCGACATAACGATCTCCACCTCTGCAGATATGGATCAACTCGCTGAGCTTTTGCTATATTTCCTAGAAAGCTTTATCACTTGCTGGTATGTAGACATTTGAAATAGAAGATATAGAAGCCAGTAAAACCTTATACACACATTTTTTTTCCTGTGGCGCATTGTGGATTGGTGTTTTTTACATTTTCTAGATCACTTATCCATAGATTTTACATTGCTTTCAATTGTCCTTTATTTGGAGGGACTGACACTCTATCAGGAAGTGTAGGAAATCACCTTAAAGAGACACAGGTGCCAAAAAAAAAACTGACAACAGCTTTAACCCATCCCTACTCTTCCCACTTGACAATGAAAGTGCCCATACCTTAAAACAGAGCTCCAGGCTCCCCCCCAAAAAAAATTAAAAGTCAGCAGCTACAAATACTGTAGCTGCTGACTTTTAGTATAAGGACACTTACCTGCCTCTGGATTCAGCGAAGTCCTCACTCCTCACCAAAGCCAATTCTTCAATTGGCTTTGGGTGCAGGTGCGAGTCAGACTGCACTTTGCGAATGGTCCCAAAGTCTTCTGGGACCTGTGATTTGTCCCAGAAGACTGTGGGGGAAGGAGGGAGGGCCGAACTTCTGGCTCAGTTCGACTTCAAATAAGTGGGAGCAGGTAACTGTCAAAACTAGGTAATTGCTTCCCCCTTGTCCCCAAAAAGTGCCAAATATGGCAGTAGAGGGGCAGAGGGTGCAAACAAGCGGAGCTTCCCCTTTTAGGTAAATCTCCGCTTTAAATGTCATGGCAGTCAAATGTACCTACACACAATGTTCAAAATGCATAACTGGACAGTTTATAGAATCAATAGCAGCTATTCTGCTCCAAACTTGCCTCTTTCCCTGTACCCCCAGCTCTCATGGGGTGAATGCCAAGGAGCACATCACTGCTCAGCTGTTCTGCTTGTCAAGTAGAAATGAATGGACAGCATGCTGATGCCGTCAACTAGGTAAAACCGGTTTTAGGCCATGTTCACACATGTGTGGCTGCGGGATTGTGCCTGGGGTCAGGTTCAGGTGCAAATCAGGTCTGAATTTTTACCTAAGTTTGCACCTGAATTGGAGCCAAAGACACGCAGGACCCTTTTTGAATGGGGACTGCGGCTGCCCAGGACCTGCATGAACTGGCTCCATTGAGAGCTGGTCACACTCGCCTGTCATCCCCGCATCCAATTCGCATATGTGTGAGCCCAGCCTTAATATATGTTTGCGTTAGGCTTCTCTTAAACAGAAATGTGGGACATTTTTCACTCGATCAGTGCTGCAGCCAATTGGCTGCAGTGCTGAACATTGTATTTTGACATTGGAAGAGTCCCGCTGACAGAATACAACATTGCAGCGGGGAGGATTCTTTCATTCACATTGAATGTGTGGATGGGGGAATCCATTATTTTTCTTTTGATCAGCCTGTCTAATAAAAAAATAAAATGATACATCTATATCCAGCTTAAAGGTGAAAAATGATCTCCCATACATATACACATTTAGCACTCCTGTCAGAGGAAATCCACATTCTGGTGAGGGAATGCATAGGGCGTAGATCTGAATGATCATTAAAGCTATACTTAGATGTCAAGCTGTGTTAACAGGCCTGCGGAGACAGATAATGAAAGAGTTATAGTAGAGTTACCTTTGCAACAAATACCGGTACCTTTATTTTGGGCTCCTTTATAACAGTAACCTTAACTCTTCACCTAGGTCTAAGAATCATGCCCTAATATTTAATCCTAATGCTAAATCTTAACCCAACACTTATCCCCCTAAAACCAAACCTTTACCTTAACCCTATAATAGGAGAAAAAGGAAGAAAGAAAGAAAGAAAGAAAGAAAGAAAGAAAGAAAGAAAGAAAGAAAGAAAGAAAGAAAGAAAGAAAGAAAGAAAGAAAGAAAGAAAGAAAGAAAGAAAGAAAGAAAGAAAGAAAGAAAGAAAGAAAGAAAAAGAAAGAAAGAAAAAGAAAGAAAGAAAGAAAGAAAGAAAGAAAGAAAGAAAGAAAGAAAGAAAGAAAGGAAAAGAAAGAAAGAAAGAAAGAAAAAGAAAGAAAGAAAGAAAGAAAGAAAGAAAGAAAGAAAGAAAGAAAGAAAGAAAGAAAGAAAGAAAGAAAGAAAGAAAGAAAGAAAGAAAGAAAGAAAAGTATATTACAGCACCCAGACTGATTTTACAGCATAAACAACTATAATGACCGACTATAACCATAAACATCACATCAGCTATTAGTCCTAATCAATGCAATGACAGCCATATACAGTGGGGAAATCAGATAGGAAATAATTACGCAGAGATTTATGGTGATCAAATTAATAAAGTAAAACATTTTCCGTTATAATATTTTTTCGTGTGTTTGTAAACAGTCACAACTATGTAGTAAAAAGGTGAACTGTTTGGTAAAAGGTGAACAGTCAGGTAAAGTTGAAACTGTTTTTATTTGACTAAATAAATAAATAACCAGCATGGCTACTGTGATCAAAGTTTGATGGTTGGAGTAAAATGGCACTTTTAGTATATCACCTGTTTTAATCCATTCAAATTCATTATTATTGAAGTGCTAAAATAACAATATCAATATCTTTTGCAATTATACATTTTTTTGATTACGCTAATGATTAATATTACATTTGTAGGGCACTGGTTTACTAAGGGATTTACTAAATGAATGATTTATGCCAAGCAACGTGCTTACTTTAATACCCAAAAAAGATATGTATGAAAAATAATAATACTGTAATGTTATCATTATTATTGTTATTGTTGTTATTAATACAGACTTTAATTTGCATGGGGCTGACTTACCAAAAGTGTAAGTTTTGCAAATTCCTGTAATCACATTTAATATTCTACTAAATCACTTCATCTGAATTCAATAAAAAAGACCTCTGCTGACCTGATCTGAAGTAACAATGTAGATTAGTAGAAAACAGACCCCCTATATAGATTCACGGAATATAAACTAATAATGTTCTGTGTTACTGTGATGTTACATTTATCTGAATGTATTTATTACATTTAATTCCTCTCATTGTAGCTTTATCTGCACTTTTTTTTTTTTTTGCAAAAAGCAGGTAAGTGTATGTAGAAGATGTGGCTGCATTCTCAGAATTGTGTTCTGTCATTAAATCCTGTGAAGGGAGCTCCATTGACCAGCTGGATGTGGCAGATGCCTCATTCATTGGAGTCTAGGGTTAGTTACTGACAGTACTGTGTACCAACAATGCTACCTACAATTGTAGCCAACCCTGACAAGACAACATTTTTTACATGGGGAAAGCAGGATTTGCATTTATTTTGCCAAAAATGCAGCACATAATATGTTGGGAAACAAATCTCTGTAAACTATGTATGACATTTTAAATCTCCAGCTATCATTGTGTATAAAGAACCTAAAGACAGTTACTGTATGTATAACTGCTTATGCCTTTGTCAATTGGGGGAAGGATAGATAGATAGATAGATAGATAGATAGATAGATAGATAGATAGATAGATAGATAGATAGATAGATAGATAGATAGATAGATAGATAGATAGATAGATAGATAGATAGATAGATAGATAGATAGATAGATAGATAGATAGATAGATAGATAGATAGATAGATAGATAGATAGATAGATAGATAGATAGATAGATAGATAGATACATGAAATTACACTTTGCTACAATGTAAAGTAGTGAGTGCACAGCTTGGATAACAGTGTAATTTAGCTGTCCCTTTAAAATAACTCAACACACAGCCATTAATGGCTAAACTGCTGGCAACAAAAGTAAGTACACCACTAAGCGAACATGTCCAATTTGGGCCCAACGTGTCAATATTTTGTGTGGCCACCAATATTTTCCAGCACTGTCTTAACCCTCTTGGGCATGGAGTTCACCAGAGCTTCACAGGTTGCCACTGGAGTCCTCTTCCACTCCTCCATGACGACATCATGGAGCTGGTGGATGTTAGAGACCTTGCGCTCCTCCACCTTCCATTTGTGGATGCCCCACAGATGCTCAATAGGGTTTAGGTCTGAAGACATGCTTGGCCAGTCCATCCCCTTTACCCTCAGCTTCTTTAGCAAGGCAGTAGTCGTCTTGGAGGTGTGTTTGGGGTCGTTATCACGTTAGAATACTGCCCTGCCGCTCAGTCTCTGAAGGGAGGGGATCATGCTCTGCTTCAGTATGTCACAGTACATGATGTCATTCATGGTTCCCTAAATAAACCACCATGCGTGACTGTAGGCAAGACACACTTGTCTTGTACTTCTCACCTGGTTGCAGCCACACATGCTTGACACCATCTGAACCAAATATGTTTATCTTAGTCTCACCAGACCACAGGACATGGTTCCAGTAATCTATGTCCTTAGTCTGCTTGTCTTCAGAAAACTGTTTGCAGCCTTTCTTGTGCATCATCTTTAGAAGAGGCTTCCTTCTGGGACGACAGCCATGCAGACCAATTTGATGCAGTGTGCGGCGTATGGTCTGAGCGCTGACAGGCTGACCCCCCACCCCTTCAACCTCTGCAGCAATGCTGGCAACACTCATATGTCTATTTCCCAAAGACAATCGCTGGATATGATGCTGAGCACGCGCACGCAACTTCTTTGGTCGACCATTGCGAGGCCTGTTCTTAGTGGAACCTGTCCTGTTAAACTGCTGTATGGTCTTGGCCACTGTGCTGCAGCTCAGTTTCAGGGTCCTGGCAATCTTTTTATAGCCTAGGCCATCTTTATGTGGAGCAACAATTCTTTTTTTTCAGATCATCAGAGAGTTCTTTGCCATGAGGTGCCATGTTGAACTTCCAGTGATCAGTATGAGAGAGTGAGAGCGATGACACCAAATTTAACACACCTGAGACCTTGTAACACTAATGAGTCACATGACACCGGGGAGGGAAAATGGCTAATTTGGCCCAATTTTACATTTTCACGTGGGTGTACTCACTTTTGTTGCCAGTGGTTTAGACATTAATGGCTGTGTGTTGAGTTATTTTGTTGGAACAGCAAATTTACACTGTTATACAAGCTGTACACTCACTACTTTACATTGTAGTAAAGTGTCATTTCTTCAGTGTTGTCACATAAAAAGATATAATAAAATATTCATAAAAATGTTAGGGTTGTACTCACTTTGGTGAGATACTGTAGATAGATAGATAGATAGATAGATAGATAGATAGATAGATAGATAGATAGATAGATAGATAGATAGATAGATAGATAGATAGATAGATAGATAGATAGATAGATAGATAGATAGATAGATAGATAGATAATAGATAGATAGATAGATAGATAGATAGATAGATAGATAGATAGATAGATAGATAGATAGATAGATAGATAGATAGATAGATAGATAGATAGATAGATAGATAGACTTTACACTAATGTAAAGTAGTGAGTGTACAGCTTGTATAACAGTGTAAATTTGCTGTCCCCTCAAAATAATGTGAGAGAGTGCATCCTGAAAGTATTCACAGCGCTTCACTTTTTCCACATTCATTATTTTTCTCAAAATTCTTCAAACAATACCCCAAAATGACAACGTGGAAGAAATTTGTTTGAAATCTTTGCAAATGTATTAAAAATAAAAAAATAAAAAATTGTTTGCCATGACACTCAAAATTAAGCTCTGTTTCCACTGATCATCCTTGAGATACAGTGGGTACGGAAAGTATTCAGACCCCCTTAAATTTTTCACTCTTTGTTATATTGCAGCCATTTGCTAAAATCATTTAAGTTCATTCTTCTTCCTCATGAATGTACACATAGCACCCCATACTGACAGAAAAACACAGAATTGTTGACATTGTTGAAGATTTATTAAAAAAGAAAAACTGAAATATCACATGGTCCTAAGTATTCAGACCCTTTGCTGTGATACTCATATATTTAACTCAGGTGCTTTCCATTTCTTCTGATCATCCTTGAGATGGTTCTACACCTTCATTTGAGTCCAGCTGTGTTTGATTATACTGATTGGACTTGATTAGGAAAGCCACACACCTGTCTATATAAGACCTTCCAGATCACAATGCATGTCAGAGCAAATGAGAATCATGAGGTCAAAGGAACTGCCTGAAGAGCTTAGAGACAGAATTGTGGCCAAGGTTACAAAAAGATATCTGCTGCACTTAAGGTTCCTAAGAGCACAGTGGCCTCCATAATCCTCAAATGGAAGACGTTTGGGATGACCAGAACCCTTCCTAGAGCTGGCCATCCGGCCAAACTGAGCTATCGGGGGAGAAGAGCCTTGGTGAGAGAGGTAAAGAAGAACTGAAAGATCACTGTGGCTGAGCTCCAGAGATGCAGTCAGGAGATGGGAGAAAGTTGTAGAAAGTCAACCATCACTGCAGCCCTCCACCAGTCGGGGCTTTATGGCAGAGTGGCCCGACGGAAGCCTCTCCTCAGTGTAAGACACATACATGAAAGCCCGCATGGAGTTTGCTAAAAAACACCTGAAGGACTCCAAGATGGTGAGAAATAAGATTCTCTGGTCTGATGAGACCAAAATAGAACTTTTTGGCCTTAATTCTAAGCGGTATGTGTGGAGAAAACCAGGCACTGCTCATCACCTGTCCAATACAGTCCCAACAGTGAAGCATGGTGGTGGCAGCATCATGCTGTGGGGTTGTTTTTCAGCTGCAGGGACAGGACGACTGGTTGCAATCGAGGGAAAGATGAATGCGGCCAAGTACAGGGATATCCTGGACAAAAACCTTCTCCAGAGTGCTCTGGACCTCAGACTGGGCCGAAGGTTTACCTTCCAACAAGACAATGACCCTAAGCACACAGCTAAAATAAAGAAGGAGTGGCTTCACAACAACTCTGTGACTGTTCTTGAATGGCCCAGCCAGAGCCCTGACTTAAACCCAATTGAGCATCTCTGGAGAGACCTAAAAATGGCTGTCCACCAACGTTTACCATCCAACCTGACAGAACTGGAGAGGATCTGCAAGGAGGAATGGCAGAGGATCCCCAAATCCAGGTGTGAAAGACTTGTTGCATCTTTCCCAAAAAGACTCCTGGCTGTATTATATCAAAAGGGGGCTTCTACTAAATACTGAGCAAAGGGTCTGAATACTTAGGACCATGTGATATTTCAGTTTTTCTTTTTTAATAAATCTGCAACAATGTCAACAATTCTGTGTTTTTCTGTCAGTATGGGGTGCTATGTGTACATTCATGAGGAAGAAGAATGAACTTAAATGATTTTAGCAAATGGCTGCAATATAACAAAGAGTGAAAAATTTAAGGGGGTCTGAATACTTTCCGTACCCACTGTATTTCTACAACTTGATTAGAGTCCACCTGTGGTAAATTCAGTTGATTGGACGTGACTTGGAAAGGCACACATCTGTCTATATAAGGTCCCACAGTTATTAGTGCATGTCAGAGCACAAACCAAGCCATGAAGTCCAAGGCATTGCCTATAGACCTCCGTGACAAGATTGTATCAAGGCACAGATCTGGGGAAGGGTACAGAAACATTTCTACAGCATTGAAGGTCCTAATGAGCACAGTGGCCTCCAACATCTGTAAATGGAAGAAGTTTGGAACCACCAGAATTCTTACTAGAGCGAGCTGCCCGGCTGATCAGGGGAGAAGGGCCTTAGTCAGGGAGGTGACCAAGAACCCGATGGTCACTTTTATAGAGCTCCAACGTTTCTCTGTGGAGAGAGGGGAACCTTCCAGAAAAACAATCATCTTTGCATCACTTTTTTTTTTGCCATGAAGAAGGAGCGTGGCTGCCCCTCCCCCAGGCAGCATGCACGCTCGGAAACGCGTCGCATGCAGATGACTTCATCCTCGTTCAACTAGCTACCAAGCCTCGCTGTCAGCAAATACATCGAGCCTACTTCCTGGTTTTCATCCCGCCGTACAAGCCGGCCACGGCGAGGGGATCTCGGCTCCAGCAGGATGGATGCCTAGGACCGAATGATGTTCATTCCTCCACACTGGAACCTTGTTTATGGGCATTAATATATGCTTACAAATGTTAGTGTATAATTGTATTTATTAAACTTGTTAAATAAAAGTCTACACTTAGAGGCGTCTCTGTCTGTCTTTGTTTTTAGCCCTGTGGAACCCCTTGCTTTTGGTTTCTGGATGGCTGCCCTATATGGTGGACTTTTTCTTCCCCTATGCCACTAATGACTTCTGTACTCCTATGGACTCTGGTCTAATATGGGACTTAAGCGCCTGTTACCATACCATTGTGTATTTCTATATGGTAGAGTGGCCAAGCAGAAGCCACTCCTCAGTAAAAGGCACATGACAGCCCATCTGGAGTTTGCCAAAAGGCACCTGAAGGACTCTCAGACCATGAGAAACAAAATTCTCCGGCCTGATGAAACAAAGATTGGACTCTTTGGCCAAGCGTCATGTCTGGAGTAAACCAGGCACTGCTTATCACCTGGCCAATACCATCCCTACAGTGAAGCATGGTGGTGGCAGCATAATGCTGTGGGGATGCTTTTCAGTGGCATGAACTGGGAGACTAATCAGGATCGAGGGAAAGATGAATGCAGCAATGTACAGAGACATCCTTGATGAAAACCTGCTCCAGAGCGTTCTGGACCTCAGACTCGAGTGAAGGTTCATCTTCCAACAGGACAATGACCCTAAGCACACAGCCAAGATAACAAAGGAGTGGCTACGGGACAACTCTGTGAATGTCCTTGAGTGGCCCAGTCAGAGCCCAGACTTGAACCCAATTGAACATCTCTGGAGAGATCTGAAAATGGCTGTGCACCGATGCTCTGAATCTAACCTAGTGGATCTTGAGAGGTCCTGCAAAGAAAAATGGGAGAAACTGACCAAAAATAGGTGTGCCAAGTTTGTAGCACCATACGCAAAAAGACTTGATGCTGTAATTGGTGCCAAAGGTGCTTCAACAAAGTATTGCGCAAGGTCTGTGAATACTTACTGTATGTACATAGGATTTTTTTTTTCTTTTTTTATCTTTTTAATACATTTGCAAAGATTTCAAACAAACTTTTCTCATGTATTCATTATGGGGTGTTGTTTGTAGAATTTTAAAGAAAATTATGAATTTAATCCATTTTGGAATAAAGCTGTAACATAACAAAATGTGGAAAAAGTGAAGCACTGTGAATACTTTCCGGATGCACTGTAGATAGATAGATACAAAAAGATTAAAAGAGAGAGAGAGATAGATAGATAGATAGATAGATAGATAGATAGATAGATAGATAGATAGATAGATAGATAGATAGATAGATAGATAGATAGATAGATAGATAGATAGATAGATAGATGATATATGATTAGTTCTATATAATTGTAGCCCTCATGTTCCCCATTGATGTAGCACTGCTCTGACACTGCATATAAATTGATAGAAGGAATTCTCTGTAATTCTGGATCCCAGGTTTGAAGTGGAGGAGGGGAGGGGGGGTCTTACATGTGCTGGTTGCCCCCTCACCTTACTGTCCTCACCAGACCCCTCCACCCACCCACTTGCACCTTCAGAGACTCCCTGGCTCCTGGATATCTGGCTCTGGCCCCTGCACACAAAGGGTCCCAGCCCTTATACCTCTAGGACATCCTTTCATCCCCTGGTTCCATCTCACACCTCTGTCCCGGGACCTGTCCGTCTGCTATTGTTCTGAGGTTAGCAGGAACTGAGAGAGCAAAATAAAGAAAAAACAAAACAAAGAGAACAGCTTTTCTGTATCATAAAATGCTAAATACACGTATCCCCATCCCCTCCACATTCCCTCTCCATTCACAATTCCCTTCTACTAAAGCATTGCTTTTTATCCTTTTTTATAATTTGTTGAGTAAAAATGTTCAGCTGCAACGCTTAGCAGATTTCCTATTTTTAGTTATTTATTTATTATTTGCATTTAATTTTAATTTGTGTTACCTCATTTTAGCACCCAGGATTTCTTGTTACACCATCCCAGCATCCAGAATTCTTTTTACCTGCATTCCAACTCCCAGAATTTCTTGTGACCCCATTCTAACAGCTGCAATTAACTGTTAATAATTCCAGCACCCCGAATTCCTTATGACCCCATTCTAGCACCCAGAATTCCTTGTTATCACATTCCAGCACCTAGAATTAATTTTCACCCTATTCCAACACACAGAAATTATTGTGCCACATTCTAGCAGCCAGAATTAGTTGTCACCCAAGTTGATTCCTTGTGACCAAGTTCAATCACCCAGAATTCCTTGTGACCACATTCCAGCACCCAGGATTCCTTTGGATTCCTTTCTGGCACATAAGATTCCTTGTGACACCATGCAGGCATCTAGGATTTCTTGTTACCCCATTAAACACCCCCGGGTTCATTGTGACCCCATTCCAGCACCCAGCATTCCTTGTGATTCCTTTCCGACACCCAGGATTCTTTGTCAACCCATTTTAAGACCCAGGCTTCATTGTTACCCCATTCTAGCATTAAGAAGTCCTTGTAACTCCAATAACTACTTCTGGACCGCAAGGTTTTTTACCCTCTTAATGACCAGGTGATTTTTTGCGCTATGGCACTGCATTACTTTAACTAACAATTGCGCAGTCATGCGACGCTGTAACCAAATAAAAAAATATAATGTCTGTCCTATTTTTCCCACAAATAGAGCTTTCTTTTGGAGGTATTTGATCACCTCTGCAGCTATAATTATTTGCGCTGTAAATAAGAAAAAAGCGACCATTTTGAAAAAAATATATATATATTTTTTTTACTTTCTGCTATAAAACACATTTTAAAAAAATGTAAAAAATAGAATTTTCCATCAATTTAAGCCAATATGTATGTGCTACATATTTTTGGCAAAAAAAATGTGTATTTGTTTTCCAAAAAAAATAAGTGTATATTGATTGGTTTGCGCAAAAGTTATAGCTTCTACAAACGATGCAATATTTCAAAAGCATTTTTAGTTATTTCTTATTTTTACTAGTAATGGCAGCGATCAGCGATTTTTAGTGGGATTGCGACATTGCAGCGGATAAATCAGACATCTAACTGACACGTTTCACACTTTTTTGGGACCAGTGACATTATTACAGTCATCAGTGCTAAAAAAAAAAAAATAATGCACGGTCACTGCACTAATGACACTGGCAGGGAAGGTGTTAACATCAGGGGCAATCAAAGGGTTAAATGTGTCCCTAGGGGGTGCTTGCTCACTGTGCAGGAGTTGCTCTGACTGGAGGAAAACAGACATCCTTGTTCCTGCTTAGCAGAAACACAAGATCTCTATCTTCTCCCCTGTCAGAACGGTGATCTGCCTTGTTTACATAGGCAGGTCGCCGCTCTGCCTCTCCCGGAACGATCACAGGTGGCCAGTGGACATCGGGTCTGCTGGACCTGTTGAATGACATCCCTGCTAGCCAATCATGGCATGTTCTAGTGACTATTGATTGAAATGATGTACAGGTACATTGTTTCACGCAATAGAGCCACACTGCCGCAGTTAGCACCCAGGATTCCCTTTGTAAGCACCCAGGATTTCTTATGACTCTTTTCTGGCACCCAGGATACTTTTTAACCCTATTTCTGCACCCAAGATTCCTTATGACTCCATTTCAGCATCTAGCATTCCTTGCAACCCCTTTACGGCATGCAGGATCCTTTGTCACCCCATTCTTAAGACCCAGGGTTCATTGTTACCCCATTAAAGCTCCTAGCAAACCTATTCCAGAATCCAGATTTCCTTGTCACCCAATTCCAGCTCCCAGAATTGCCTGTGAACCCATGCCAGCACACAGGGTTCTGTGTGACCCATTTCTAGCACCCAGGACTCACACAGTTCCGGCACATAGGGTTTCTCATGACCCCTTTATATCACCTGGGGTTCCTTGTGACTTCCTTCTAGCACCTAGGTTTCCTTGTGACCCCATTCCAGCACGCCAGATTCTTTGTGAACCCCATTCCAGTACCCAGAGCTCTTGTCACTTACTAGCACTTTCTAGCACCCACTTGGGACTCCTTTCTGGCACCCAGGATACTGTGTGACCTCATTCCAGCATCTAGAATATCTATTGACCCTATTCCAGCCCCCAGGGTTCATTGTGATCCCATTTAAGCACCCGGGGCTTTTTGTGACCACATTTCAGCACCCAGGTTTCCTAGTGACCCAATTCTGGCACTCATGTTTCTTTGTGACCCCATCCCAGCACCCAGAATTTCTTGCAACCCCACTCCAGCACCCAGGAATCTGTGTGATGCCATTCTAGCACCCAACATTTCTTGTCACCCCTTTTAGCATCCAGCTTTCTTTGTGATCCCATTAAGCACTTAGGGCTCCTTGTAACCCCATTTCAGCATCCAGGGCTCCTTGTGACCCCGTTTGAAAATCCAGGATTCTTTGTCACCCCGTTCCAGCACTCAGGGCTTCTTATGACCCCATATCAGCACCTAGGGCTCATTGTGACCCTATTCTACACCCAGAATTCCTTGTGATCCTATTCCAGCACCCAGGATTCCTTGTAACCCTATTCCAGCAACCAGGATTTCTTGGGACCCCACTCCAGCACCCCTCATGATGCCTTTCCAGCACCCAGGGTTCCTTGCAACTTTCAGTATCTAGGATTTCTTGTGACCCCATCTCAGCACTCAGGATTTCCTGTGACCTCTTTGTACTACTCAGGATTTCTTGTCACCCATTCCGGCACCCAGGATTCCTTTTGACCCCTTTTTAGCAGCCAGGGTTCCTTATGACACCATTCCTACACCCAGGATTCCTTCTGATATCTTTCCAGCACCCAGAGATCCTTGTGACACCATTCCAGCATGCCTTTCAGCACCTAGGATTCTTTGTAACTCCATTTCAGTATCTAGGATTGCCTGTGACCTCTTTGTAGTACTCAGGATTTCTTGTCACCCTATTCCTGCACCCAGGATTCCTTATGACCCCATTCCAGCACCCAGGGTTCCTTGTAACCCCCATTCCAGTATCTAGGATTTCTTGTGACCCCCATTCCAGCACCCAAGGTTCCTTTTGACACCATTCTAGAACTCAGAGTTCTTTATGATTCCTTTCCAGCACTCAAGGTTTACTTGTGACCCTGTTTTTGCATTTAAGGTTCCTTGTCATGCCATTTCAACACTCAGCATTCCTTATAACCTCATTCCAGCACCCAGGATTTCTTGTGATATCACTCAAGCTAGGTTGTTCTTGACTTCATTTCAGCCCCCAGGTTTCCTTCTGACTCTATCCCAGCATTTAGAATTCCCTTTCACCTCATTCCAGCACCCATGATTCCTTGTGACCCAATGTCAGCACCCAAGATTTTATGTTACCCCTTTACACCCCCAGGATTCCTTTTGACCCTATTCCTCCACCAAGAATTCCTTGTGACCCTATTCCAGCATCTAGGATTCCTTACCCCATTCCAGTAGCCATGGCTTCTTGTAACCACATTCCAGCATCTAGGATTTCGTGTTACCCCATTTCTGCATCTGGGATACCTTGTGACCCTATTCCAGCACCTAGGATTCCTTGTAACTCCATTCCAGCATCTGAGATTTTATGTGACCCCTTTCTTGCACCCAAGGTTCCTTGTGACCCCATTCCAGCACCCAGAGTTCTTTATTACCCCATTCCAGTACACAGGATTCCCTGTGACCCGATTTCAGCATCTATGATTCCTTCTCACCTCATTGTAGCACCCAGAATTCCTTGTGACCCATTCTAGTACCCAGGAACAGGGTTGCTTGTGACCCTATCCCTCTTCCCAGGTTTCCTTGTGACCCCTTTCCAGGCCCTATGGTTCCTTATAACCACATTCCAGCCCCTAAAGTTCTTTGTTACCCCGTTACAACACACATTATTACTTGTGACTATTTTCTGGCCCTCAGAATTCTTTGTCACCCCAATCTAGCACTCAGGATATCTTGTGAGGCCATTCTAACACCCAGGATTTTTTGTAATTCCACTCTAGCACCCAGGGTTCCTTTGGACCCAATTTCACCACTCAGGATTCCTTATGACCCCATTCGAAAACCCAGCATTCCTTGTGACCCTTTTTGGCACTCAGGATTCTTTGCCACTCCATTGTAGCACCCAGGATTCCTTGTGACCCCATTCTAGCATCCAGGAATTTTTATCATTCTATTCTAGCAGCCAGGGTTCCTTCTGACCCTATTCCTCCACCCAGGTTTCCTTATGACCCCTTTATAACCACATTGCAGCATGCAGGATTCTTTGTGACTCATTCCAGTATCTTGGACTCCTTGTGACCCCATTCCGGCAGTCAGGGTTGCTTATGACCCCATTCCATCCTCAGGATTTCTTGTGACCCCATTCCAGCAACCAGTGTTTCATGTGACCCCTTCCCAGCACACACTTCCTTATCACACCTTTCTAGCAGCCAGGATTCCTTTTACTTTATTCCAGCACCCAAGATTCTTTCATCCCTTGTGACCCCATTTATGCTCCCAGGGTTTCCTGGGACCCCTTCCCAGTGCCCAGGGTTCCCTGTGACTCCTTCCTTTTGACCCCTTTGCAGCACCTAGGATTCCTTTTGACCCCTTTACAGCACCCAGCATTCCATATAATTTCTTTCTGGCACCCATGATTCTTTTTCACCCCATTCTAGGACCTAGAGTTCCCTGTGTCCCCTTTCCAGTACCCAGGATTTTATATGAAACTATTCCATGACCTTGGGCTCTTTGTCACCAATATCTGGCATCCAACATTCTTTGTGACCACATTCCAGCATCCAGGGTTCCTTTTAACCCAATTTCTGCATTAAGGATTCTCTGAGATCCAATTCAAACACCCAGGGTACCTTGCAGCCCTATTCCAGCACCTTGGGTTCCTTGTGACCCCATTATAAGACTCAGGATTACTTGTAACCCCATTCCAGCACCCACCGTTCCTTGTGTCCCTATTCCAACACTTAGGATTCCCTGTTCCAGCTTCCAGGATTCTTTGCAACCCCATTCTTTTAGCTGGGATTCTTTATCACCCCATTCTATTACCTAGGATTCTTTACCACCCCATTCTATTACCTAGGATTCTTTATCACCCCAATCTATTACCTAGGATTCTTTATCACCCCATTCTATTACCTAGGATTCTTTACCACCCCATTCTATTACCTAGGATTCTTTACCACCCCATTCTATTACCTAGGATTCTTTATCACCCCAATCTATTACCTAGGATTCTTTATCACCCCATTCTATTACCTAGGATTCTTTACCACCCCATTCTATTACCTAGAATTCTTTATCACCCCATTCTATTACGTAGGATTCTTTATCACCCCATTCTATTACCTAGGATTCTTTACCACCCCATTCTATTACGTAGGATTCTTTATCACCCCATTCTATTACCTAGGATTATTTACCACCCCATTCTAGTACCCAGGATTTCTTGTCACCCTATTCCTGCATCCAGTATTCAAATTGTGACCCCATTCTTTATCACCCAAGGTTCATTGTGACCCCATTCCACAACTCAGGATTTCTTGTGACCATATTCAAGGAGCCAGACTGAAAAGAAGGATCCAGCCAGGCACAAATAGCAGGATGATTTCAAGCAACATTAAGGTGAAGGCTCTGAAGTGCATAAGTGGCACTTTTTTATCAGATCTTAGTCAGGTCAAAGTACTGCAGTGTGAAAAGAGACTACTTTAACCCTTTACAGCCCAGATACTGCTAACTGAAAAAATCCTGTTCTCCACCTAGCACAAAAGATACATTTTATGTAAGATGATCTGGATAAGGCAGTACAAAGGAAAAAATAATTGTGTTACTGAAAAATACAATTTCTGACCACCATTTTAAACAAATTTTTTTGCTGCATATTTGACCTAATCTATCAACACAATTAGGTCAGCTGTTATTAAAAAGGAAATTTCATATGAACAATGACATTTTAAAATGCATAAAGATCATGCACCACTGTCCCAAAATAGTATATTTTCTTAGCGCATAATACAAAGCATTTGCAGAACAATATAGGCCTCATGTACACGGACACTTAGCAGCTCCTGTGTGCTGAGGCATAAAATCCCCAGAGCTTTCTGGTGCTCAGAGTCTGAGATGCATGTGCCACGTACAGCTGCCCATACAGCTGAAAGGCTATACATGGCCTTGCTTGGGTATATGCCAAAAACTTCTGCATCTGTGTTTACCTGAGCATACTCATCCGGTACCTCACCCCGAACATGGATGTAAACTTAACCGGTGTTTATCTGAGCAAGGAAGCATACAGCCATTTACTTGTATTGGCTAGAGAAAGTCTTAGGGATTTTACCTTTCAGCACATTGAAGCTTCCAAGAATCTGTGTACATGAGGCCTTAGAAATATAGTGTGTGAGTAGTGTCCAGTATATTTTTTTTATTTGCAGTTACATTTTCAGCACAAGTTTATGGGGTATAACCTTTTTTCTAAAAAGTACTGCTTTACCCTGGAAGAAGAGGACACCATGAAAACTTGTCCTGAAAATGTAAATGTTAGTGCAAATAGAAAAATGTAATGGACATTACTAAACTGTGTTCTTGCAAGTGCAATAACATGGCTATAATCATCTTAGGTGAAAGATACAGAGAATGCAATACTTTTCCAACACTGCAATACTGGTGACTAGTGGTTATCTATTGCTTATACTTTTTTTATATGCACTTTTGGTGATTATTTCCTGTTGAGAGTGGGGACTATGTAATGGGGCATAGCGCTGTGGTTATAGCATGTATATCTCACTGACTTTGGCTGCTGATCTGCCCGAGAAAATGTTCAAATCAAATTGTACAGCAATATATATATACAATATCTATACAATATATATATGCACACAGTACCTCACAAAAGTGAGTACACCCCTCACATTTTTGAAAATATGTTATTATATCTTTTCATGTGACAACACTGAAGAAATTACACTTTGCAACAATGTAAAGTAGTGCTTGTACAGCTTGTATAACAGTGTAAATTTGCTGTCCCCTCAAAGTAACTCAATACACAGCCATTAATGTCTAAACCACTGGCAACAAAAGTGAGTACACCCCTAAGTGGAAATGTCAAAATTGGGTCCAAAGTGTCAATATTTTGCATGGCCACCATTATTTTCCAGCACTGCCTTAACCCTCTTGTGCATGGAGTTCACCAGAGCTTCACAGGTTGCCACTGGAGTCCTCTTCCACTCCTCCATGATGACATCACAGAGCTGGTGGATATTGACCTTAAGCTCCTCCACCTTCTGTTTGAGGATGCCCCACAGATGCTTAATAGGGTTTAGGTCTGGAAACATGTTTGGCCAGTCCATCACCTTTACCCTCAGCTTCTGTAGTATGGCAGTGGTCATCTTGGAGGTTTGTTTGGGGTTGTTATCATGCTGGAATACTGCCCTGCGGCCCAGTCTCTGAAGTGAGGGGATCATGCTCTGCTTCAGTATGTCACAGTACATGTTGGCATTCATGGTTCCCTCAATGAACTGTAGCTCACCAGTGCCGGCAGCACTCACACAGCCCCAGAAAATGACACTCCCACCACCATGCTTGACTGTAGGCAAGACAAACTTGTCTTTGTACTCCTCACCTGGTTGCCGCCACATGTGCTTGACACCATCTGAACCAAATACGTTTATCTTGGTCTCATCAGACCACAGGACACGGTTCCAGTAATCCATGTCCTTAGTCTGCTTGTCTTCAGCAAACTCCCCCCACCATGCTTGACTGTAGGCAAGACACACTTGTCTTTGTACTCCCCACCTGGTTGCTGTGGCAGGCGCAGAAATATGAAGTGCCTTATGCGCTGTGGCATTAGAAGAACTTGATTTCTCTGACTTCAGTCTAGCCAGACTGTCTGTTACTCTATAAATTCCTCTAATACCGTTCTATGGAAAGCAGTAGGTTTAAAGAGCACACCAAACGCTTAAGATAACTTCTTTATTGACTTCAACTTTTCTTCATATATAACACTGACACTTTTGCAGAAGACAGTCCATGTACAAACATGTGTTGAATGAAGTATAACAAAATGGTGGTTCAACTGTTCAATCTTGTCATTCTACATAAAATGGTGGATATATTTCTCTCTTCAGTATCTGTACTTTCACTTTAAATTGTTTAAACACTTTATGATCTCTCTGAGAGGTATATATGATGCTTAATCAATAGTTTTACTTGCTCTATATTCTGTTTGCTGTTAGCTGTTTGATATTTGGGTTTGGTTCGAGTTCGTGTTCGGTGGAACTACAAGTGAACACATAACTAGTTCAGTATACAGCTCTAATCACATTACTAACAATAGGAACGTATATAACTATTAATTACCTATTTTGGCTACTTGCTTCCATAAAACTGCTCTGTGGATCTGTGTCTGTACAGATCTTCTCTCTCTGGTGGAATGAGAATGCTGGCTAGTGTGCATGGAACTTTTAGACAAAAATGGGTGTAAGGCTGGCTGTGATTGGCCAAGACTCTTGCTGAGTGGGAGATTGGCTGTGATTGGCCACAAACTCCTGATGGGTAATAAAGTTTAACTCTGTGCTTTCTGGTTTCAATTCTGTTGTGTCTGAGCTTACCTTACAGGCATACAATGAAACTTAAAGGCATATTTTTTTTTGCTTCTGTGAACACAATATACAATTGTTATATGACATCCAAGCATAAAATCACAGTAAATGACTGATTTTGTCTCTCACATATAAACATATGCACTGTATTAAGGTTATTAGCAGGTATAGCTGTATATGCATGTAATTCTTATTGGCAACCTAGGATAGGTTTTAGCTGGCCAGCTACAGTTGCCGCCACGCACGCTTGACACCATCTGAACCCAATAAGTTTATCTTGGTCTCATCAGACCACAGGACATGGTTCCAGTAATCCACGTCCCTAGCCTGCTTGTCTTCAGCAAACTGTTTTCGGGCTTTCTTGTGCATGATCTTTAGAAGAGGCTTTCTTCTGTGATGACAGCCATGCAGACCAATTTGATGCAGTGTGTGGTGTATGGTCTGAGCACTGACAGGCTGACCCCTCACCCCTTCAACCTCTGCAGCAATGCTGGCAGCACTCATACGTCTATTTCCCAAAGACAACCTCTGGATATGACGCTGAACACATGCACTCAACTTTTTGTGAGAGACTGTATATGTATATAGCAAGATAGAGAGAGCAAGAAAGATAGAGAGAGAAAATGATTAAATGAATGAATGAATATTAACCACTTGCCGTCTGCTCACATTGCTGCTACTGAGACAATGTGGCTCGTTATCGTCCAACGACGTAGACCTACATTGCTGGACTCCTCCCCTTGTGGGCGGGGGCGCGCGCGCCGCCGGAGGCTCGCTCCGGCTGTTTTCAGTCACAGCGATCACCGCCGCTCTTCCCCGATCGTCGGGGAATCGAGTGTGGAGATCTGCCCGCTTGTCTAAAAAAGCTGAACCTGCGATCTGTCCCTGTGTCACTCAGTCACCTCCCCCCACACATGTCAGTAAGCACCAGGCATACATTAACCCCTCCCTCTCCAATAAAATTAACCCCTTCAAGGGTCCGATCTGTCCCCCGCAATGTCGCATTTCCGCAAAAAAAATCGCAGATCGCCGCCATTACTCATTAAAAAAAAACACCAAAAATGACAGAAATCTTTCCCTTAGTTAGTAAACGCAATAACTTTTGCGCAAACCAATCAAAATGCGCTTATTGCGATTTTTTTTACCAAAAATATGTAGCAGAAAACAAATTGGTCAAAAATGATAAAAAATTTTGATTTTTACATTTTTTTGGGGGGGAATTTCATATAAAAAAATTTGAAAAATATTGTTATTTTTTCAAAATTTTCGCTCTTTTTTGTTTATAGCGCAAAAAGTAAAAATCACACAGGTGATCAAATACCACCAAAAAAAAGCTCTGTTTGTGGGAAAAAAAGGACGTAGATTTTGTTTGGGTATGGCGTTGCATGACCGCGCAATTGTCAGTTAAATTCGCACAGTGCCGAATCGCAAAAAGTGGCCTGGACGTAAGACAGCAAAATCCTCCGGTGGTAAAGTGGTTAAAACCTATTGTTTCTATCTAGATAGATAAACTATTTATATTCAGAAGTGCTTATTTTTTATGGATAACAATGTCTGTATTAGCTTTGATTTAGCTTTACAAGAAATAATCACCTATACTCTACAGCAATCAATGCAGACCATTTAACTCTCATTGCCAAAATGTATTGCTTTTACAAAAACACAAAACGATATATATGTTATATATCTGCAAAGACTGTTTCTCCCCTAATTCCCATCTCCATTACATGTTTTATGGATTTCTTCACAGAACGCTAAACTGCTTTATTTAGACACTGATTTACCAAAAGAGTATGAACTATTTACTTCGCAAATTAATGTTAAATTATCCTAATAAATGCTATAGTAAGAATGCATTTATTTTTAATACCCAATCATGTGCACGGAAAAAAGTTTTTTTCTTGCAATTGATTGGATGTTTAAAGGGAGCACAGCTTTACCATTGTTAAGTAAACAGCCTTCATTCTTTTAGCAAATTATCCCCAGTGTGGTGAACATCTTTTTACCTGTGCACCCTGGATACTGTGCCAAAATAAAATTCAAACATAAACAAAATGCATAAATAAATAAATAAAGTAAATGAATAGAATTAATCAGCTGGTCTTAGGCCACGGTGAACCAAACAAAGTAAAAAAGTAAAAAGTAAAAAAGTTAAAAAAGCTAAAAATGTGAATATTTCTATTCTGATTCAGAATAGAAATATTCACATTTTCTACTTTTTTAAATTAACCCCAGTGCATAATATATGTCAGGATACTGCTGGTGGGGTCGGAGGACTGGCTTGGGAACATTTGCTTAATTTGGAGGCAAGCCCACTCTGATGTCTCCTGGCTGCTGATTTTTTCAACACTTTCATTCCAGGTGACAACTGTCACCTGGACAAATAGAGAAAGTAAATCCCCCTTACAGTACATAGCAATAAAACAGGGGTTCTAAGGCTGGCTATAGACAGAGTGATTTTCCTTCCTGCAACCACAGACAGTGTGGACAGGGGAATCCAATCCACTGAGTCATTGTATTCCCCCATAGGTGGGGGGGTTGGGTTGGGCTGTCGGGGAAGCTGTCCCCACCAGGAGAACACAGTGATTATTGCTAGCATCTATAACAGCCATTAGCACTATTCAAATAATCGCATATAGAATCCGGCAGGCTGGTTGTACCCAAGTTGATTGATCGATCAACTTGGTTGCCTTCAACCTGCCCATACATGGTTCAAACATTAGTGGGTTCCTGCTGAACCATACAAGATTTGTACCGTCTATGGCTTGCTTAAGCCCTCAACATTCAAAAATAAAAGTTTTAACACCTACATAGGAATTAGGGATCCTGTATACACTGTATCTTAATAATGAAACATATGTTACTCCTAGTCAAAGATAGAATGTTACACAAAAAAAATTGCAGTTCTTAGATGTAGAGGCTACATGGGTTCCCTTTATTCAGACTTTTTTTCCCCTTTATTTTCACCTTCTAATCCTGCCACACGTCCTGTGCTAGGGTGACAACAATTAACCCGGCCATACATGGATGAAAATTTGGCCCATTCAGAATGGACCAAATAAATTTCAGTCTGTGTATGGGCAGGCTGGTTGTACACAAGTCCATCTATTAGTCGACTTGTGTACAACCAGCCTGTTGGAAGATTTTTTCTCGATCAGCACTGTCAGCTATAGCCGGCGGTGCTGATCAGTGTATTCTAATGGCAGAGAGGTCTCCCCGCTGTCAGAATACAAAAGCGCAGAAGGAGGGGTTCCTTCATTCACATCAAATGTGTGGATGGCGGAATGGAGTTATTTTCAGTTGAACGGAAAAAAAATGACTCATGTTTGGCCAGGCTCACTCACTGTACTCTGTCTATAGAAGGGCAGCATTGTCACCCTTGGACATAAAGTGGGTTATGAATAGAGAACAAGTTCAGGCTGAACCTTGGTTGTTTGAGCATTTGGACCCAAACATTTATCCATTTGGTGGAACCCAAACATGTATATTAGTGCTACTACTGCTGTCCCGCTGTCAATGGTTGTTAAAGGTGTTGACAGTTGTACTGAGTCCTTAAAGAGGAATTTCAGTCAATCCTCAAAAATTTTGGAAATAATACAAGCAGCATCTATAAACAGCAGTGATATGACTTATCTACTTACTTTTCTTAATGCTCCATTCTGCAATGTAAAAAAACAGCTTGTAACTCCACTGATCATGTATGTCCCAGTGGCCATTTTAACTGTTTCTGGGGAATTCATGAGTCTTCTTCACACTCTGCAATTTGAGTTTGCGCATGTGCAGTACATAGCAAATAGCAGCATATAGTGAGTCTACGCATGTGCAGTGTACATTGGAGTCCATCCCCCTCTGTCTCTGGCCATCCCCGCCCATCTTTACCTGTCCTTCGACCTCTTCCAGCTCTTCTCCACCCTCTATTAGTTCTTCTCCACCCTCCTCCAGCTCCCCTTCGGTCACAAAAAAAAAAGCCTGAAGACTCCTGGGATTTCTGTCAAAAATATCCCAGGGGTTAACAGGAGCAGATGTTTGACATCATTCTTCTAAGCAGGGAAAGCAGGAAGTGGACAGAAAAAAAGGTATTTGCACCTAGAAATATTGTTTTATGTCATCTATTTGTATTTAAGGAGGGGGAGAAAATGTGGTTTACGAAGGAAGTTTAAGTGACTTAAGAGTCACTTTAGCAACCAGAGATAAATCCAGCCCCATTCTCTTATAACGCAGGAAATCCCCAGCCATGTAAGCAAAGGGGTGAAATGGTGGCGACATCACTGATCAAATATGGCCAAGTCTACATTTTGGGCAGTGATGTTACCACATCTCTGTCCAGTTGTATATAAACATAATGACAGCCTAGGAGAGCGGTCATTATCACAGGAATGCAGGGTGTGCGAGCAGGTTGGTATTTTGACAGGTTTTAGTTTCATCAATCGGAGTATAACATTCATCCTGATTTACAATGCTGGATTTTTGGGGGGATTTTCTTTTTCTTTTAAAAGGACTTGTTAATACCTTGGGTTTTTTTATTTTTTACAACTGACTTTTTCTCGTGAATTAGTAGGGATACAATGTACCTCATACTCATTCTCATAGGCGGACGAACATCTGGGGGGCCCCATTATCTTAAAGGTGGCTTCCTTAATCCGATAAGCCCCCCAACCCCCCACCCTGCCCCCCCCCCCCACACACAAACACTGGGCCAGTTTGTGGGGAAAAGGCCCCTGTTGTCACCCATCCATTTTGAGGGCATGTAACCTGGCATGGCTGTCCCCTCCCCTTTTCCCCTTTTCCTGCTTGACCAAATTAAGGGTCCAGTATGGATTTGGTGGAGAGGATCTCTTGTCGTTTTTTTCTTTTTACGTCGAGTTCTCTCAAAATCCATACCAGTGCAAAGGGTCTGCCATTGATTTTTTTTTAAAAAAAAAAAGTGAATTAACTTTTCCTTGCGAGCTTCCTTTATTTTAAAAATAATGCAATGGGGACCCCACCAACAAGAGATACTAGACCTCCATCCTGCTTGGTGAGAGTCTAGTATGTATTTTAGGGGGTATTTACAAAATAAAGAAGCTTGTAAAATGTAAATTAATAGCATTTTACACGCCCATTTTATACGCCTGTCTTCTCATTGTAAATGTTAATTTTTGCTAAACTACTTTGTTTACATAGTAGAGATATGCTACTTTACAGGCAGATTTAGGGGATCTCCAAGCAGGTTTTTAAAGGAATAATGTATTTTATTGTCGCACTTTAAGTATTAATAAATTCACTGCTCTAAACAGTATTTTTCTTTTTTTTTTTTTTAGCATTGGTACGTCAGCCAGTGACTAGCTCTCCATGTTCTTTTTTTGCAAATCTCTATATGTAAAAATAGAGAACATTGATTTAACAGATTTGGCTTTCATTCACTTTCATTGACTTCAATAGGGCTTGAATTCAGCTTTTGAACTTTTGATATTTTTGGCCGAGCCTCCCTGGACCAAACCCATATGTGTTTGGCTCATCCCTAAAATCCTTTAGTTCACAGATGCGAACTGTGCAGAAATAATAACATTGTTTGTGAGTTGCATAGGAGCTGGATTGGTAGGATTGACAGGCAAGCTTTGAATGCTATTTTTTTTTTACAATTTCAAATGCTGAACTCCAGGTATACATTTTACTACACAGTTACATCAGTCCAGTTTGGATCAATGTAAGTTTGCATATGCCATACCTGTGGGACTGCTGTGGAAGCTGAGAATCACTGTCGATATTGCCACTACTGCAGTGATCACTGTTGTCTTCTAAGGTCCAGTGCTGAGCAGCTGCCTTTCTGCATAGTAACCACAGGGGGTCACTCGCTTGGCACAGGCTTCCACTCGCTTCCCAAAATCCTTTGCATTTTCCTCAATAATTGCAAAGCATTTTTTGATTGGATGAGGTGCAGATTGTCACATCACCACCCTGCCTCTCAACCTCATTCAATCAGACTATGCCTTGTATTTAATAAGAAAATGCAAGTGACTCCTGTGATTACTATGCATCAGCGCGTTTCGTCACAATGACATCATCAGGATCAGCCCCTCCTGATGACTTTGCTGTGATGAAACACGTAGGGTGGAGCTACAGTGCCATTGCATCACTTCCAGTTTTGGATCTGTGGAGCATATCGCATTCCAGACTTTCTGGTTTTATGCTTGTTAAACTTTACATTAATGTAAGTGCAAACCCTATTTTTGTATCAATTTTGTCTTACGAATTTACACTATGGAGCTTGCTTTTATACTTCCGCATATGTATGGGACTGCTGGGGCAGTGGAAATAAAGGAAAGCAGAGACAACTTTCTGTGGGACCTGGATATCCATATACAGCCAGGTGGTGCTGTGAACTCTGGTTACTCCCACCGAGGTAAGAGATTTCTGGAGGTGAGTGGAGAAATATAAGGGGGAGCCCATGTGGATACACCGGGCACACCGCATGGTTTTCGTGAATTTATTTTTTGCAGCGCCAGATTAAGCAATTTTCAGCAGCACTATACCAAGGAGTCATTATAACAGTCTTCGAATATGTTTTTTTGGAGCATCATACCAAGTATATAAAAACTTATAGCACATGTCCCTTTTTGTTTGAATCCCTAAGGACTTATAAATTGCAGCACTGGTCCCTTATGAGGTATACATTATCAAAAGCAGCGCCAGACCCACTTTATAACACTCTATCCTTTTCTGACTCTAACTTGGTAGTTGTCGCAGTGGAGGCAGCACCGACATATACATTATCTCACAAAAGTGAGTACACCCCTCACATTTTTGTAAATGCTTTATTATATCTTTTCATGTGACAACACTGAAGAAATGACACTTTGCTACAATGTAAAGTGAATAGTGAGTGCACAGCTTGTATAACAGTGTAAATTTGCTGTCCCCTCAAAATAACTCAACACACAGCGATTAATGTCTAAACCGCTAGCAACAAAAGTAAGTACACTCCTAAGTAAAAATGTTAAAATTGGGCCCATTTAGTAATTTTTCCTCCCCGGTGTTAGAAGGTCCCAGGTGTGAATGGGGAGCAGGTGTGTTAAATTTGATGTTATTGCTCTCACTCTCTCATACTGGTCACTGACAGTTCAACATGGCACCTCATGGCAAAAAACTCTCTAAAGATCTGAAAAAAAGAATTGTTGCTTTACATAAAGATGGCCTAGGCTATAAGAAGATTTCCAAGACCCTGAAATTGAGCTGCAGCACAGTGGCCAAGACCATACAGCGGTTTAACAGGACAGGGTACACTCAGAACCGGCCTTGCCATGGTCCACCAAAAAAGTTGAGTGCACATGCTCAGCGTCATATCCAGAGGTTGTCTTTGAGAAATAGATGTATGAGTGCTGCTAGCATTGCTGCAGAGGTTGAAGGGGTGAGAGGTCAGCCTGTCAGTGCTCAGACCCTACGCCGCACACAGCATCAAATTTGTCTGCATGGCTGTCATCCCAGAGGAAAGCCTCTTCTAAAGATGTTGCATAAGAAAGCCCACAAACAGTTTGCAGAAGACAAGCAGACTAAGGGCATGGATTACTGGAACCGTGTCCTGTGGTCTGATGAGACCAAGATAAACGTATTTGGTTCAGATGGTGTCAAGCGCATGTGGCGGCAACCAGGTGAGGAGTACAAAGACAAGTGTGTCTTGCCTACAGTCAAGCATGGTGGTGGGAGTGTCATTTTCTGGGGCTGTGTGAGTGGTGCCAGCACTGGGGAGCTACAGTTCATTGAGGGAACCAAGAATGCCATCATGTACTGTGACATACTTAAGCAGAGCATGATCCCTTCCCTTCAGAGATTGAGCCGCAGGGTAGTATTCCAACATGATAATGACCCCAAACATACCTCCAAGACGACCACTGTCTTGCTAAAGAAGCTGAGGATAAAGGTGATGGACTGGCCAAGAATGTCTCCAGACCTAAACCCTTTTGAGCATATGTGGGACATCCTCAAACGGAAGTTGGAGGAGCGCAAGGTCTCTAACATCAACCAACTCCGTGATTTCGTCATGGAGGAGACGAAGAGGACTCCAGTGGCAACCTGTGAAACTCTGGTGAACTCCATGCCCAAGAGGTTTAAGGCAGTGCTGGAAAATATTGTTCGCCAAACAAAATATTGACTCCTTGGGCCCAATTTGGACATTTTAACTTAGGGGTGTACTCACTTTTGTTACCAGCGGTTTAGACAATTATGGCTGTGTGTTGAGTTTTTTTTTTAAGGGACAGCAAATTTACACTGTTATACAAGCTGTACACTCACTACTTTACATTGTAGCAAAGTGTCATTTCTTCAGTGTTGTCACATGAAAAGATATAATAAAATATTTACAAAAATGTGAGGGGTGTACTCACTTTTTTGAGATACTGCACATATTGATTCCTGTACATAGCATGGAATCACCTTTAGAAATTAGACTACTACAGTAATACTCAGTTTCCACAGTGATCCCACAGGTATGGCATACGTATACTTACATTGGTTCAAGCTGGAACAATGCAATAAAATTCATACACTGTCTGGCCAAAAAAAATTGCCACAAAAAAAAAAAGGTCACACACTCTAATATTTTGTTGGCTTTGATTACGGCAAACACATTCACTGTGCCATTTTTTCGATAAGCATCTGCAAGATTTATTTCCATCCAGTGTTGCATTCATTTTTCACCAAGATCTTGTATTGATGATGGGAGAGTCGGACCACTGCGCAAAGCCTTCTCCAGCACATCCCAAAGATTTTCAATGGGGTTAAGTTCTGGACTCTGTGGTGGCCAATCCATGTGTGAAAATTATGTTTTATGCTCCCTGGACCACTCTTTCACAATTTGAGCCCAATGAATCCTGGCATTGTCATCTTGGAATATGCCCGTGCCATCAGTGAAGAAAAAATCCATTGATGGAATAACCTGGTCATTCAGTATATTCAGGTAATTACCTGACCTCATTCTTTGGGCACATGCAGTAACTATCCAATAGTTAGTTTAGTTAGTTGCTTAGTTGATTCCAGTTGGCGACTTTTTTTTTTACCAGGCAGTGTACCTGGAATTCAGCTTTAGGTTTCATCCACATGGTGTACCTATCCGTAGACCCGTGGCAAAGGGCCATCCTTGCCCTCTCGGGATGCACAGGCGTTCCCTGCATCTGCGTGCATGCAGTTACACTCATGTCTATTGGGATGCAGCAGCTGCATGGTCCCAATATTACAGCTGTGCATTTGAGAACAAGCACCTGCACCCACTCTGTTGTCAAATTGGGACCAGTGGTTATGTCTGCACAGCCGCTGCATTCCAATAAACATGAATGGGACTGCTGCATGCGGATGCACAGAATACCTGTGTGGGTTCAAAGACAGCCCTTCGCCTGGGGTAGCATAGGTACGTCCATGTAAATGAGGCCCTAATGTTTACATACACTCTAAATAGGCATATTTTTATGTTTTATGAGTATATTATGATTGTTAAAAAGTGTAACTTGCAGAACACTTGTGAATTGAATTCAACTATTTATATACAAAATGGATTTAGTTTGCTTGAGATCGTAGTGAACCTTTTGTCTTAGGATTGCTTTTATGCATAAATAAAACCTAAAGCCTATCATACCGCCACCCCCCATCTCTCCCCATTTCCCGCACCTGTAAAAAAAGTCCAAAGATAAACCTATATAGTTGGGAAAGTATAGAATTTTTCAAGTATAACCTGATTCATAACATATCGCTTTAAAAATCCTCTATTAGAGTAAATTTTTATTGATGCAATAAAACATGTTGCAAAGGAAATTGTAATCATAAAGTCACTACTCTATGGCATGCTCAGTAATAATTAATATTCCCGGGAAGTATTTTTTTCTTCCCTGCAGTTGCTGAGATAAAATCCTCATAGTTATTAAGCTACCAGGAGGGGAGTGGCCTTTAGACACTTTTATTTCAACTCTGATCGGTGAAGATCACTCTATCCCCTAAAAGGCAGATAAACAGGCACAGTGGTATTGTAAAGGTATAAATGTTTATTTCCAAATCACCACGGAAACAGACCTGTTGGATAATTCCCCTACATGCAAGCCACTTCTTTCTTCTGTTACGAAACAGAGCACGGATTGAGAAGTTCTACGTGAACATTTTTATTTGGGAACATCATGGTGGGTACTAGCAGTCATGTGACTTGTTCAAGGATGGGCCAATATCTCCCTGTGAGTTAATCCATAGTTATATAAATAGTCAATATGGAAAAAAAACATATGTCCAAATCAAGAAACAGAAAAAAAGAAATCCTCAAAGCCAGAAACTGGTACCCAGTCCATAGGAAAGCGTAACAACCCCTAAGCATGGTTCAGTTTGCAACAGGAATAAGAAATCCTTCCCGATCCCCAAAGTTATTAGGATACAACTTGGATCCACATTCTACAATGTTATTTCTTAAAAATGTTAGTAGTTGTGTCTATTTGAGTGTCATTCTTCTTGTGTCCAGGTACCAGGGTTTCCATACCAGGGTTCCCGCAGAGCATAGGCGTGTGCAGGGGGTATGCCATGTGTGCTTGGGCACACCCTAATAACCCTTCTGCTGCTGGGGCCCATGTCACTTCCTTTTAAAGACTTTTAAACACAGTTTACTAGTCTTCAGTTATGAATAAACACAGTGAGTGATCTGTACCAATCACTCACTGTGTTCATTTATAACTGAAGCCTAGTAAACTGTGTTTACTAGGCTTCAGTTGGTGAATGAATAGGAAGCCGCTTGGTACAGAGCATTTCCCATTCATTCACTGTCCAGTGCAGCTGATGCTGCAGAGAAAGGGACTGGAGAATCTCTGTCCTCAACCCCTTTCTCTGTCGCAAAACTGAAACATCAGGGGTCTGTTTAGATCCCTGATATTTCATCAAAACTCCCAGTGGGGCTCCTAAAAGAACTGTAAATAAAAAATACTATAAAAAAATAATAAAACTACTGACACTGCCCACTGCCCAAATGGCACCAATCTCTACCCTACTGACACCACCCACTGCCCTACTGACACCGTCCACATTATAATACATTTTAAAATGTTTGTTTACATTTATAAGTGTGTGTCTGACTATATATTTACACACATACACACACACACACACACACACACACACTCACGTGTGTGTTTGAGCTTTGAGGTGCACAACCTAATGTAATAGTCTGCGCACACTTAAGCAGTGAGCAATTTCTTCCTCTCAGAAGTTCCCACTGACACCATTGATCTTTTTAGCTATCTGTAAGGGAATAATTCTTCCCAATGACCACAAGTAGAGCTGCTGGCAGAGACTGTTAGGAAAAACAGTATCGTGAGTACCAGGAGTTCTGCCTAAGGGTCTGACTAAGAGAGGGGACCACTCCAGAGAAGTCTACTTATCCCCTAAGGGAGCTAGCTCACACAGGAAGTTTACCAGTAAAGGGGGTGCCACGTAGTTGACCCTGAAGAATAGGAACAAAGGGGGTGCCAGGAAGGGCCCTGAAGTTGTTCAGCAATACAGTACAGTTTACCTCAGAAAGCTCATTTACTTATACTTCACAGCTAAGGGCAAAGTAAAGCAGCAGCCTAGCCGTGACTAGCATGACTAGCATGACTCAGCATTTCAAGTCGTCCCAGCCAATTGTGCATAGCGTATAAAGTTGGAGTATCCCACTCATTCCCTTCTCCTATCCAAGTTCCAAATAAAAACACAAAAACCAAAGCTACTGGACTGTTTCCTGACTGAGCTAAAACACTTGGGAAAATGTCAAAATGTCATGTTGTTGCTAATGGTAACCAAGGGGAACCCAGAATCAGCAGCTCCCGAGGGAGTAGTGCTACATTCTTTTGGTTAAGAATACCACTATTGCTTTGCCTGTGATAGGTAGGTAATGGACCAACAATGACCTTTCACCCAGTGTGGCTGGTCATGTTTAGGGATAAGGTGGCCCACACAGTTGTCTAAGGGCAGTCACAATGTAGTGTCTACAGTTAGCATGGCACTTTTCCACTGCAAGTACCGGCTCGGCTCTACTCGGCCCTGCTTGGCCCGGTTTGCTTTTCCACTGTTGGAACGGTTCGGTACATTTTGGTATGGTTTGCTTTTCCACTAAAGTAGTACTAAAGTAAGTGGGTGGGATAACAACGATTCTCTGACCAATCAGTGGCTAGTAGTGACTGCATGCAAAGGATTGTGGGATATGGTACCGGTATGGTACCTCTTGGAACCACAATCGAGGTGGTACTGTTTTAGAGAGCCGTACCGTTCGGTTCCATGTAGTGGAAAAGCGCCGCTGTACCGTACCGAACCGTTCCAACACCGTACCATGCGGTACCATGCAGTGGAAAAGCCCCATAAAAATGTAATCATACATGATGGTTAATTATTATTCCATTCAAAGAGGAATATTTGCAGTGTTGGCTTATCTGTGCCTAAAGAAGAACTGAAGTCTGAAAGCTGTTCTTAGAAAAAGGTAGGCAGAGGGCAAAGGAATAGTCATCAATATTGCCATCTCCCTGCAGATAACCTTTTCCTATTACTGATTGCCTTGTTTGGTACTGTACTCTGCATGGAAGTGGCCATGTTGGTAGACGTAGGGCTTTTCTATCTTTACATAATGGCTGAGAGCGCTGACTATAGTGTTGTGGCAGGGGTGGGCATCTCTCTGTCAGAACACAATAGCTCAACAGGGGAGATCGCTGTACCAACATTGGATTGTTAGTACAGTGGCACTGACCTGAGCTGACAGTTTTTTTTTTTTCGTTCTCCCCAGCAGGTGGTATGTACTAGGCTTAAAGTGATTGTAAAGTCTCATTTTTTTTTTTTAAATAACAAACATGTTATTCTTACCTGTTTTGCACAGAGCAGTCTGGATCCTCCTCTTCTCGTGGTCCCTCATTCCTACTCCTGCACCCTCCTATCGAGTTCCCCCACAGCAAGCAGCTTGCTATGGGGTCACCCCAGTGCTGCATCTTGGCCTAGGCCAACAAGGCCCAGGCCTAGGGCAGCTCTTTGCAGGGGGGGCAGCAAAAAAGCTGCACCCCGCATGGAAAAAAAACAGCCTTCTTCTGGCTCCCACATGAAAAGGGTCCCCACCGGCTTGCACTACACTTTCAGTATAACGCCAGTCCTATAGGGCAAATCAGTCTGGCACCCCCATAAAGTGGTCACACTGCTACCTGACAGTACTGATGGGCACTAATAGGCTTCACTGATGGCTACACTGATGAGCACTGATATGATGCACTGATAGGCTGCACTGATGGCCACTGATTGGGCTGTACTGATGAGGCCGCACTGATATGCTGCACTGATGGGCACTGATGAGGCTGAACCTATTGGAACTGATGAGGCTGGACTGATGGGCACTGATATACTGGTTGTGGTCTGTGGTTTACAGATGACAGGGCGGGTCATAAACAGGAAGGGGTCTGGCCTTTACAGGAAGAGGTGGCTCATATTTAAATTAGAGGGTGCACAAGTTTAGTCAGGCCTAGGGCAGTACAAAACCTAAATACACCACTGGGTCACCCGAGCCGAGCTGCAGCTTCATGTGTCCATTCAGACACAGGGCTGCTGTTCAACGCCCTCTCCTGATTGGCTCCCTGACTTTGATTGACAGCCGTGGGAGCCAATGGCGCCGTGGCTGTATCTCAGCCAATCAGGAGGGATAGTCCTGGATGGCTGAGTGACCGGGCACAGGTAAGTATTAGGAGTGCTGGGGAGGCTGCTATACACAGAAGACTTTTTATCTTCATGCATAGAATGTATTAGGATAAAAAACCATCTGCCTTTACAACTCCTTTAAGGCTGGGTTTACACTAATGCGGTCTACCACATCACGTCATTTGTACAGGAATCGCAGCAGATTCCACAGCTCGTACTGCGTTCTGCGAACCGATTTTGGGGTGTCATTACCTTTATATTGACACCTACAGCGGTTCGCAGAGCGCAGTGAGAACTGCCTGCGATTCTGATGTGGTGCAGGAACCCAAGCATCAGCGTGAACCCAGCCTGAAACAGTGAGCAGCACAGTGATGACCAGTAATTACCAAATCTTACTCCAAATCTCATGAGACTAGCAGTCAGAGGCAGCAGTGTCTTACATTTCTCACTGCACTGCCTAGGCACACTCATATACCAGAAATTTCTAGATGTTCCCTTTAACTACTTGCAATTTGCTTGCCGCAGATACACTGCGGCAGGATGGCTCCATTGCGCGAACCGCCGTACCTGTACGGTGGTTCGCGGGAGCGCTGCTGGGGGTGCGCGCACACAGCCGGAGGCACATATGTGCCCCCATTAGCTAACGGTAAAGCTGACTCATGGGGCCGGCTGCTGCGATTGCCGCCGGGCACCCGCGATCACTCCCCGTGGAGAGACAACGATGGGCTGTTGTAAACACAGAAGACCGTTGTTCTCTCAGGAATCAGCACAGAGCACTCCTATTTAGGAACACAGGTCCCTGTGTTGATTCCACAAGCTCATACCTCCCCACAATTAGAAAACACCCCCTAGGTATACACCTAACCCTTTGATCGCTCCTGGATTAACCCCTTCCCTGCCTGTGTCATTAGTACAGTAAGAGTGCATATTTTTAGCACCAATTACCGTAGTAATGTCACTGTTCCCCTAAAAAGTGTCAAAAATGTCAGTTAGGGGTCCGATCTGCAATGTCGCAGTCCAGCAAAAAATCGCTGATCTCCGCCATTACTAGTAAAAAAAAAAATGACATAAATCTTTCCCCTAGTTTGTAGACGCGATAACTTTTGCACAAACCAATCAAAATACGCCTATTGAGATTTTTTTTACCAAAAATATGTAGCAGAATACAAATTGGCCTAAAATGATGAAAACATTTGATTTTTACATTTTTTATTGGGAATGTTATATAGCAGAATGTGAAAAATATTGTTTTTTTTTTTTTTTTTTTTTTTTATTTATAATTCTCTCTCCTTTTGTTTATAGTGCAAAAAAAATTTTTTTTGGTACAGCACCGCACGACTGCGCAATTGTCTGTTAAAGTAATCGCAAAAAAATGGCCTGGTGTTTAAGGGGGGAAATCCTTCCGAGCTGAAGTGGTTAACATAGCAAATCTACACTTTTCGAGTTTAGGTTCAGAAGAGAAAAAACACAATACACCAACTTTCCAGTACAGTTGTGACTGAGCCCTCGTTGACACTGAAGCTGCACAGCCTATTCCTGGCAATAGCACCGTTTCAATTGGCGTGATGCCGACTTTACGGCGCTGCGCCGGTTTGAAAAAGTAGTTACTGCGCTACTTTTGGCAATTTCGGGTGCAAATTCAATAGACATCTGTGCATGAAGCCGCAAAGATATCTTTTACACGCACCCAAAGTCATGCGATTACAGATGAAGTTGCACGATTTCAAAGCCGTGTTCAGTGTGAATGAGGGATAAATCATGCTTTGTAGGTGTTCTATGGCAATGTAGCTGAGCACAAGAGTCAGGTAACCATCATGTGTGGGAATAGCTAGAAGGCTGGGTGGGTTTAGGATGTAGCAGGTGGGTCTGTTTGAAGTCGCTCATTTACATTAATGAGCCTCATCAACCTCTGGGTGACCTTTAATAAAAGTGCTGGCCAGGAAGACCCAGGATAAGGAGTCTGTTCCTTTTTTCATGGACACAAGAGAGGAAAAGGGTACTGGATGTTTCTGGAGGTTACAGGAACAACAAACACAGAACAAAGCACTGTAAATGGGAAGTGAATTCTGTTGTTTAGAGTTTTGTGACGTCTATTTTCGTGTTAAATAGCTAGTTCCATGGCATTAGGTTCATTTAAATAAGTCAGAATGCAAACCTGTTCCTAAACGGTCAGGTATTTGCAAGCGATACAGTAATTCCTAGATCTGCTTGGAGTAATCGAGTATTATAGTAAATACCCAAACTAACTACAAATGAGTACCCAGGTCACAAACAATATTGCTTGTGCCCAATAACCTAATAGCCGTTATTCAGAGTGGGCAGAGTTTTGGTGAGTGCATGTCATATCCAAACATCAGATAGGTAAAGCCCCGTACACACGCAACGAATTTCCGCCGACCACTCGTCCGTCTTTTGTCCAGAGTGGTGTCCGTTGGTTGGAATGTGCTCTAGACTGCACACGAATTTTCCCGCACGACAGAATTCTACTTCAGAAGTGATGTCATGTGTTGGATTGCTTTCCATGTGTTCTTTCATCTCTGAGCATTCCCAGTCTTGCTCATAAGATTTTTCCCCGTCGAAATCTGTACTAAAGAGACGAAAATCGGACGTGTGTTGACGGACGACAAAAATTATGTAGCCTGCACACCAGGATTTTTTAGGCCGAAAAGTCGGAGTCGGTTGTCGGAAGCACCATACTAACAAGCCGAAAATTGGCAGATCGGTCGTCGGACGAAATTTCGTGTGTACGGGGCTTTAGAGTAGAAATTCAGACAGATCGTAAGTCCCGGTTCACACATATGCAATGTCAAACATCGCATGTGAGTCGCAGCGCACTGCTCTGCAAATCACATGCGATGTCTGTGCGTTGCCAATTCAGCCATACAGGTTGTATTTGCATAGCATTCAGACCAAAGTCGCACAGGACCCTTTTTTTTGGTCTGCACCAGAATCGGATTGCAAGGGTGTTCACACCTATGTGATCCGATTCATGTCCGAACTGACAGTTCACACTGCAATATGCTAACTACTCTGGGGCTGTTAAAGCGGAGTTCCGGCCGCGGGGGTGAAATTTAGCTAAAAATATCCCCGGGACAGTCAGGGCTAGTACATTCCACAATGGATAGCCTTTGTACTGTCCCGGGTCGCACTTACCTTTTAGAAGAAATACTTACCTTAAAAATTTCTTCTCCAGGGCTGCCATCTCGGATGTGGGCAGCTGAAGCCAACGCGTCCTCTTCTGCGTCCTCTTCTGTCCCAGAATGCCCTGCACCGGCCCCGCTCGTCACTTCTGGTGCAGGCGAGTCATCCCTCCACAGCTTCTGGGCATGCCCAGAATCTGTTTAGCAGGGAATTAGACGCCCGCACCGGAAGTGACGAGCGGGGCCGGTGCAGGCGCATTGATTCCTGGGAGTGATGACGTTCAGCTCCCAGGAATCAATGCAAAGGGGAAGTGACGGCGCGGCCTGCGGCTGCAGAGGGAGGATGTGGAAGAAAGGTAAGTATATTTTCTTCAATAACAAGATAAGTAAACAAAAATAAAAATCGTAACTATCCATTTGTTTTTCAGGTGACCAAGAGCAAGCGGATGGCCCAAAATCGATTATGTCGATTTTGTGGCCAGAACTCCGCTTTAACTTTGTATTGACACCCCCAGCAATTCGCATATGGAAGTGTGAACTGCCTGCGAGTTGTGTGCGATGCGGGAACCTGCAGTGGATTCGCAGGGTTCCCGCATCGCATATGTGTGAACTGGCCCTTAGGTCCCTTTCACACATGCGGACTGTGCATTTCATCAGTTCAGTCACGTCACAATGGATGAAGTATCATCGGAGGATATTTGGTCCGATTTTCGTCAAGTGTGTACGAGCCTTAAGTAAAGTGAAAAACTGGTGCACTGTTTTTCAAAAAAGCAACAGCTACCATTGCTGACCTCCCTTTGAAAATGCCAGTTGCCTGGCTGTAATGCTGGTCTAGTGGCTTCAGAACCTTTAGAGTCCGTGACCTGGATTAGGTCTGCAGATGGTGAAGTTAAGTCTTCATATGAACACTTCTTGCAGGTGAATCACTTACTAGCAGTGGTGGCCCATCCATTAGGGGTGCAGGGGCCATCCATGTATCCAGCCCCCTAATCTACATGCAGGAAAAGAGGAGGTGGTGAGGAGCTGCAAGAATGCCATGGGACTATTTGTAGGCATAATAGGAAACCAAAAATATTGACAAATATGTAAAAAACCCTTGGAGGGTTTATTCCTTTTGGCCTAATCTACATGCAGGGCGCCAAATGCATGGATTCCAATGGGAGAGTTTCTTTTGAAGCGCGTGATTAGAGCCAGAGGCTCTAAGGCCTCATGCACACAGGGCGTTTTTACAGCTGCTGTTAGGAAACTCAGGCGTTTTTTTTTTTTTTTGCAGCTTAAAAAGCCCCTCCATGTTATTCTATGGCCTCGTGCACACACAGATATTTTTGAGCTGTAAGTGGCATAGGCGTTTTTAAGCTGCAAGAAGAACCGGCCTGCGCATTCTGAGGACCAGCGTTACAGCTGTAAAAACGTCTGACGCTGCTAAAGGCTGAACAACATTGCTATAACATTGCTTAACGTGCGTTAAGCCACGTTATATGTTTTTTTTTCTTCCATTCAAAATCAATGGTTCCCTATGGGAGCCTATTGATTTGAATGGAAGGCGCCGCAAGTCGGATCTGTGAGAATCTTGAGGGGAACTCCACGCTACGAAATGGGAAAAAAAACGGCATGGGGGTCCCCCCCAGATTCCAAACCAGGCCCTTCGGGTCTGGTATGGAATTGGAGGGTAGCCCCACGCCGAAAAAACGGTGTGGGGTCTCCCCCGAAATCCATACCAAACCCTTATCCGAGCATGCAGCCCGGCAGGCCAGGAAAAGGGAGGGGATGAGCGAGCGCCCCCCCCCCCCCCCCTGGACCATACCAGGCCACACGCCCTCAACATGGGGGGTATGGGTGCTTTAGGGGCAGGGGGGGGGCTCTGCGCCCCCCCCACCCCAAAGCACCTTGCCCCCATGTTGATGAGGAAAAGGGCCTCTTCCCGAGAACCCTGGCCGGTGGTTGTGGGGGTCTGCGGGCAGGGGGCTCATCGGAATCTGAAAGCCCCTTTTAACAAGGGGGCCCCCCAGATCCCGGACCCCTCCCTATGTGAATGTATCCCCATTGTATCCCTACCCATTCACCCCATAAAAGGCAGTGTGGCCTGGTATGGTCCAGCGGGGGGGGGGGGGGGGTCGCCTGCCGGGCTGCAAGCTCGGATAAGAGTTTGGTATGGATTTTGGGGGCGACTCCATGCCGTTTTTTCGGCATGAGGCTACCCTCATATTCCATACCAGACCCTGAAGGGCCTGGTTTGGAATCTGGGGGGGACCCCCATGCCGTTTTTTTCCCATTTTGCCGTGGAGTTCCCCCTCAAGATTCTCACAGCGCAAGTCGCGCTGCAAGTCGGATCATCCTGATCTGACTTGCGGTGCGCCTTCCGTTCAAATCAATAGGCTCCCATAGGGAACCATTGATTTTGAATGGAGGCAGAAAAAATGCTGCTAAAAGCGATGTGGCCAAAAGTGCAATAACGCCAATGGAAAAAGCTACTAAAAAGCACGTTTTTACAGCTGCTTATTCCTGGCGTTAGAAGTGACTCTGCAGCTTGTTTTTTCTGATGCCCTGTGTGCATGAGGCCTAATACTCTTCAAAAAAGGGAAGGGTGGGAGCGCAGAGCACTACGCCCTGAGCCCACCTGGTTGTGTGACAGTAGCGAATAAATATTTGCTATTGTCACACTGACACACTGTCCTGAGACCCCATTTTCCGATCGGCTGAAAGGAGAAGCAATGGTATTGGCCAAGGAGGAGGGAGGAGACGCACGGCCGGAGGAGAAGCACTGGAAGCACAGACTGACCCACCAGCCGCCACTGTCTCCAGGGATGGTTCACCTACAGCGGCTCAGCCATCCAGCACTCCCTGACTCAGAGGGAGGAGGGGAGATCAGAGTAATCATGGGCAGGACACCTGCCTTGTAAGGTAAGGAGGCTGTCCATCCCCTGCGGGGGGTTGTCGTTGGTTTGCAACCCCCCCCCCCGAATTATCGAGCACCAGCTGCCACTAGGGTTGATTTACTCAAACCGGAGAGTTAGTTCTGAAGTGTACTTTTGGTAATATAGTGTATACTGTACATTCACATGAGTTCCTGTCCTGAAGGACCTTACAATCTATGGTCCCTATCTCACATTCATAATCCAAAAAGGCAGCTATACATGACTCCAAATTCGGCCGGTTCAGCAGGGACCGTCTGAATTTCGATCCATGTACGGGCAGGCTGGTTGTATAGAAGTCGATCTACTGATCGACATCTGAACAACCAGCCTGTTGGGTTTTTCATAAACAATCAGTGCTGCTGGCTATAGATGGCAACAGTGATCAGTGTGTAGCACCCTCCTAAGGTAGGTTCTAGAAAGTGAGTATAGTTTTTGGCTCTGTCTGCCTATCAGAGGAGCAGCAGGTAAATTCTATATTCTCTCTGCTTAACAGGGAGCAGGATCTGTGAGTTAGGTTTGCTCAATGTGCTCAGTGTGTGACTCCTATGGTCTGAGGGAGTGTCCCCACTGTGCCCAATGGGGAGGCACATTGGACAGTGGAGGAAACCTGACCAATGACACACAGGCTTTGTTCCAGCCCCAGGGATTGGCACAGACAGTTGTCTTGGTGCATTGTGGGGCGTGGTATAAAAAGCCAGTGGCACGTGAGGTATAGGTCTTTTGGCGAGAAGCAGAGTCCCAGAAGGAGACAGTCAACCTGGTGAACCTACAGTGTGGAGCTGAACCCAGAGGTCCCGGAGAGCTGAATGAGAAGTTTGGGCACTGCGAGAATCTGGAAAGCAGTATCGTGAGTACAGAGGATCTTGCCCAGAGGTCTGCCCACTGCCCAGGCAAGAAACCACTCAGGGGAGTGCAGTCAGTGGATGGGTGTTGGCTGGTACAGAGAAAGAGGGTGCCGGGTGAGTGCTCTGAAGAGAAATACAAACAGGAACATTTACCTCATATTCATCTAGTGGCAGGATTAAGCAGCAGCCTTGCCGCATTCTCAGATAGAAGTCCTCAGAATTGTGAATAGTTCAAACGTTGGAGTATCCCACTCATCCCTTCTCCTATCCCAACATAAAATAAAAACAACAACCCCTAGACTGATCATTGACTGAGCCAAGAACGTTAAGTGATAAGATTTCTGCATGCAGTTGTTACGGGTAACCCAGGGGAATCCAGAAAGTGAGAAATACCAGCAGCTCTTAAGGGGACAGTGCTACCAGTGTGTTCTGACAACAGGGAAGGCTCCCTGCCGTCAGAACACAAAAGCACAGTGGGAGTGATTCCCACATCCACATCAACCTGCTGGTTGAATGAAAAAAAAAAAAAAGATTAACAAATAGCCAGGTTAAAACCAATTTAGACAGGAGCAAACTAACCTGCCAGCATGTCTTTGGAGTGTGGAAGGAAACCCAAACAAGCACTGAGAAGCAGTTAAAGTGTTTGTAAAGGATGAAGGTTTTTTACCTTTTTGCATTTTATGCATGAGGGTAGAAAACCTTCAGTGTGCAGCATAGATAAATTGCTTTCTTTTCATTCAGCGAGCAGATTGATTGAAAAAAAAAAAAAAAAATGAATAGATTCTTCCATCCACACAAGGGAGGTGGATAGAGAAATCCTCTCCACTTTGCTATGGTATTCTCACAATGGGAACTCCTCCACTGCCAGAATACACTGATCAGCGCTGCAGCTGATTGGCTGTAGGTTCAGATTAAATTAAAGTTTTCCGCACATTCTTTACTATGAGCTGGGTGGGTGGCCGGATAGAGGCAGTGATGGACTTGCCGGTAAGAGGTGAAGTGGTTTTGAGACTGTTATTCTATTTTGAGCCTTCTTTTGTGTGTTTTGGATATGTTAGCTACGTACAGATGTACTTGATGGAATTGTTTCTGTCCTGCTTCACATGTGCAAAATGTTTCATGATCTGTACTGTGCTTTATTTTTTCAATAAAACTTTTCTGATTTAAAAAATAAATAAAAATTTTCCAACATTTCTGTTCGAGGGAAGCCAATCATTAGATCGACTTCTCTCAAGCAGAAACAGCCATAGGTGGATCGAAATTCAGCTAGTTCAGCAGAGTCCATCAAAAATTTTGATCCTTCTATGGCCAGCTTAATAATGTTCATAATACTATATAATTTAGGTTTATTATTTAATTTGTAAATCGAAAAAGTAAATAAAACTAAACACATCAACATTTGCCAATAAATATGTTTAACTTGTGAGTGGGTCTTTTCGACAACACCAAGTGTGTGGGCAGGGTCATCTGCGCCCTGCACGCAGGAGTACCTTTCACACGGAACATACTCCTCAATGCCCAGGACCAGGCGGAGACTGCAGTGAAGAATCTAACATTAAGGGCTCTTTCACACACTGTGTCCGTCAAACGGACTCCGCTTTTCTCAGCGGGGGATCGATCCGCCGATCCCCCGCTGAGCAGAAGGATGACAGCTGTGTCTCTGCGCTGTGTGCGAAGACACAGCTGTCAGTTCCCCATGCATCTCTATGGGGGAAATCGGATGGGAACGGACCGTCCGCTGGACGGATGGAAAATAGGGTTTCCATCCATCCAGATTTGACTGATCGGATCGGGTCGGATGTCAGCAGACTCCGCTGACATCCGATGCCCCATAGGGATGCATGGGGGGACCGTTCAGATCCGCCAAAAAAATGAACAGGCGGATCTGAACGGTCCGCCTGTGTGAACGGGGCTTAAGGCAGTTCCCCAACTTAGAGATGAGCCTTCAATGTGTGTAACAACTAAAGTACAAAGTTCCTCTGAAAAGCAACATGCCCCATGTCACTACAAACTGTATAACTTATATGTTTGCACTCCACCTGTCCAGTGTACCTCTGTTACCTCACTCTCAGTAACCGAATGGTGTCCTGCAGTGCATATAGCATGGACCTCATGCATGCACTCATTGACTCTTTCACTTCCCATACCTCGTGGCCAGACCATAGTTCTCGGTAACGCAAATTGCGATCCAGTTGTTAATGGATACTGACTGCTATGGAGGGAGCCAGACAATGACCCTCTCGCTACCAGAGCACCCCTCCCTTACTAGGTACCGAGCCTAACAACTGGTTGATTGTGTCTTGAATTTGTAACTTTACTGAAGAAATGTGGTATAACAGTTCAACATGAACAATGTCTTTCCCCTAACTCTAACTATAGTAGTGTGGCTGCCCAGGCATACCTCTGTGAGGCAAGAGTCCATTATAGTATTATCCATGACATGGATGTCTCTGGCTCTCTCGTGCCTTCAGTAGCAGTCCTGATTCAATGAACAGAACTGAACACTACAGGAAGAAGAACCAAGAGCCCTGAACACCAGCCTTCCCTCTTTTTATAGTACAGATGGGCTGGCTAGGACCACAAACCCTTGGAACGGAGTTTCACAGTTTCACCCTTTCCCCCCAGCCTGGAACAGCCATTAACTCACAGTTTAACCTGCCTTCAAACTAAATAACTTATACAACATAAAATCATTCAAATACATTTTTTATAATTGGTTAATACTTTTTGGTAAAGGCTTTAAGTTCTTGTTGGCTATTATTCAATTTGCAATCCATTGATTTCGGTCCTGAGAGTTTTCAGCAGACACACAAATGTTTTTCCTAAGGTTGCCATACAAGTACGGTTTATGAGTTATTGAATATCCACACAATATGTTGTCAATTTAAAAATTGGATCTACCGTGTTTCCCCGACAATAAGACCTAGAGTGATTTTCGGGAAGGACTGCAATATAAGCCCTACCCCAAAAATAAGCCCTAGTAAAGTCTTTGTAAAAATATACAATCTCTTTTGTAAAAAGATTATATAGTGTCCAGTATGTCCTCTTTTTGTAACCTCGTCAAAAATACCTTGTTTACAGCACCGATGGGCGCTCACGTAACCCGCCGAAGATTTTCTTCTCTCCTCCCGGTGGACATTAGCGGCCCCTCCCTCTGCAGTGCTCGAAGCAGGGCTGACCTCAGCGGGAATCTCGGCCCTTCCCCCCAGCAGTGCTTGGAGCGGGGAAGAAGAGCTTCGGCGGATCACGTCAATGCCCAGCGGCGCTGTAAATAAAGTATTTTCGACAATAAAGTTAGACACACTGGAGATTAAGTAATCCATTTTGTAAAAAGATTATATATTTTTACAATGACTTTAAGGAGGAAGTAAACTCTTATTTTTTTATTTGTATCTACAGGTAAGCCTATAATAAGGCTTACTTGTAGGTACTGTGAATACCTCCTAAGCTTGCGCAGTTTAGGAGATATGCAGAGCGCATGCAGCTGATGACGTCATTGGCGCATACGCTCTGAAGGTCCAGCTTATCGTGTCGGACTTTCAGAACCTTTGCCGTAAACGGCCGCTCCCGTGCACGAGCACCCGGAGTGACATCATCGAGGCTCTGGCCACTCACAGCGAGAGTTTGCGAACCTGGAAGAAGCAGTGGGAAAGATGTCAACGGTCTCAGCGGTGTGCGGGTACCGCTGAGACAGCTTCCATCTAAGGTAGGTATTTCATAATGAGCGATGCATACTAGCTCATTATGCCTTTGTCTTACCGTTTTTTTTTTTTTTTTTTTTAATATATATTCTCAGGGCTTACAACCTTTTTAACTAAGGTTTATTTTTGGGATTAAAGATGTCATAATGATGACTCCTGAGCTGAGAGGGGGAGAGAAGACAGAGGACATAGATAAGACATCCCCTGAAAATAAGCCCTAGTGTGTCAGACCCGATCCTATTTTTGGGGAATCACAGAAACAGATAAGATCTATATCCATGCAGTTATTATTTTGATTGATCAGAAACGATCAATAAAATTCTGCCAAGACAGATGAACTTGCTAGAATTTAAATAGTTTGAAAGCTCACTAAATTGATTGAATGAAAGGTCTGTGGATTACGATTCTCATGCCATTTGACATGACACTTGGCCACCAGCCAGTGATTGCACGTTGAAGGAACATCAATAGTTTGCTCCTCCTGCTTACTGCTCTGTCCTCCTGTCAGCATGTTCCCTATCAGCACATGTGCATGCAGGATATCTGGTATTTACACAAGCTCCTTTGAAAAATCTATTTTAGCATCTGAACTACACCATTTCTTTAACATTTGCCTTGAATTTGGATTTATGCACTATAAATGATATAAAACCTCAGTGAAGTAATTTATGAATGTATATGTTTTTTGTGGTCTGATCCCGAGGTACATTAATACCACACCAGGGAGACAGAGAGTGGTGAGCCTTTGGGTAAGAGATGTTATGAAAAATGAACTATTTATTTGTTCAGCAGTTCTGGACTAGTGGAAGACATGTAGAAGCCACATTTCTAAAGTCAGCTATTTTCCTGCTTTGACAATGCTAGGATGAAAACCAGCCCTGAGAACAAATACGTTTTTGTGGTCAACCTCAAGTCAAAAATGTTGACAGCCCTTCTGATTCAAAATACTTGACAGCAAGTTTCTTTTTTTGCAAATTTGAGAAACCTCGCAAACTTTACCAACATAAATTTGTCTATGGGAAGCAATTTAAATGTGGAAAGAGATAACCTAAACAAGCAACATGGGTGTTGTGAAGGCCAATGACCATTTCCAGGTGTCTTTTCCTGTCTGCAAAGAGCCTTGTTCATTAGGCTGAGTTTACTGTAGAAGAAAAGATGAACCTGTGATACAATAGACCATAAAGATTCAGCTGATAAGCTTTATTTTTCTTGTGTTGTCCATTTTTTATGGTAGCTCATATAAGAAAGCACTCGGCACCTTGTATTTGCTCCTGAAAAACACTGTGCCCTACTGGGGGGGGAAGAGTACAATATACAAGTGTCAACAAAGGGTGCTTATTACTGAAGGTACTCATAGATATAAGATATCTGAAACCTGATCTGGCTAAAAACACTCCTTATATCCACTGACTTGAATGACTGTTATGCCTGGTGTAATGGCACTTTTCCACTGCAAGTACCGGCTCGGCTCTACTCGGCCCTGCTTGGCCCGGTTTGCTTTTCCACTGCTGGTACCGCATGGTACGGTGTTGGAACGGTTCGGTACGGTACGGTATGGTTTGCTTTTCCACTAGAGTAGTACTAAAGTTAAGTGGGTGGGATAACAATGGGATGGGTGGGATTCTCTGACCAATCAGTGGCTAGTAGTGACTGCATGCAAAGGATTGTGGGATATGGTACCGGGTATGGTACCTCTTGGAACCACAATCGAGTAGGTACTGTTTTTGAGAGCCGTATCGTTCGGTTCCATGCAGTGGAAAAGCGCCGACGTACCGTACCGTACCGAACCGTTCCTACACCATACCATGCGGTACCAGCAGTGGAAAAGCACAAAAGCAAGCCGAACCATTTGGTTCCATGCAGTGGAAAAGCGCCATAAGACCCTGTTTACACCTGAGCGATTATCTGCTTGAAGCTTGTAACTTTAAAACGCTCAACAAGCCAAATACCATTCATTTCAATAGCCCTTGTTCCCATGTAAGCATTTTGTCGATTGAAGCAAAATGCCTGAAACTTAAAAAAGTACATGAGCTTTTTTTTTGGCAGAATACAAGCGTTTTTGGCCCCATAGACTTCAATAGAAATGCCTGACTTAAGCGTTTTACAAGCATTTTCTGCTCAAATAGAAGCTCTCCGCGCCTAATTTCCTTCCCTCTCTTCCCCCCAGTGCTTTCTATTAGCTAAAAAAATGGCCAAAGCTTTAAAACACTTTACAAAAAGCTTGTAAAAAGCTGCTAAAAAGCTAAGAAAAGGCACCGGTAAATCAATACGCTCAGGTGTGAATGAAGCCTAACAGTTTTTTTCGTTCAACCCAGTGGGCTGAAGTGCTCTGGAGGAGCCGCTGTACTAACTAACTATCAAATGTTAGTACAGCAATCTCCCCACTGAGCTATTGTGCTCTGACAGGAGGATGCCCCCTCCCCTTGTCAAAGCACACCGGCCATCGCTCTCAGCTATTGGCTAAGAGCACTGATCAGGTGCCGTTCAGCAGACCTTTTTGGTCATGCTATACACAAGGGCCGAATGTCGGCCTGTTTCTATTGAACAGCCCAGTGCTGCCCGATATTCTACCCATGTGTACGACCCTTTAGGCTGGCCATACGCTAGTAGATTTTGAAGATTTCTACAAAAATTATCAGTACATTAGATGACTTAATAAATGCCAGTTGAAAATACTTCAAAACGACATTTGCTTGTACAATGAATGGACTTCCTCAAATTAAATCCACATTCTCTGTTGGAAATTTATTTGTTTGAGAAAAGTGTTCCTTGCTTCTTCAAGTTTTCATGTCACTGCAGTCGAAAACATACATCAATATGGCCTCAATAGTGATTAAAAAATTTAACGCTCTTCTTTTGAACAAAATTCCAGTTGGGGAAAGGCAACCTATAGTTCAGATAGGTGTCTTGAGTTCGATCCCACCTGGAATCTATCATCTACTGTACATGGAATTTACATTTTGCGTCTGCATTTGGGTGGGTTTGAGCAGCGCTGAGGATTGCAGCAGTGTGTTCAGGTAGGGGGTGGAGAGATCTGAACACTGGAGAACCAGGCTTCTGCTTTGTGTATGAGAGCAGCAGTCTGATTCTTCTAAATACTGCCGGGGTTCTATCGACTAGTGCAGATCGTCAAGTAATGCCTCAGACAATCTGTGCATGCGCAGTATGTAACGTCACTCCAGCTGATCTCCCACATGCGCAGATAGTCGTTGGCATTTTTCGAGAATCTGCAAAGTGCGGAGGGACAATGTAATTGTCAGATTCTGCCTCGCTCTCTCAGTGCATGCGCGAGACTTGAGTGACATCAGAGTCACATGCGAAATACTATTGTTGTTGGGTGGATTTGGGTGTGTTGCGGGGCGGATCTTGCAGTGCGGATTTGGGTGTGTTGCGGGGCGGATCTTACAGTGCGGATTTGGGTGTGTTGCAGGGTGGATCTTGCAGTGCGGATTTGGGTGTGTTGCAGGGCAGGTCTTGCAGTGTGGATTTGGGTGTGTTGCAGGGCAGGTCTTGCAGTGTGGATTTGGGTGTGTTTCAGGGCAGATCTTGCAGTGTGGATTTGGGTGTGTTGCAGGGCAGGTCTTGCAGTGTGGATTTGGGTGTGTTTCAGGGCGGATCTTGCAGTGTGGATTTGGGTGTGTTGCAGGGCGGGTCTTGCAGTGTGGGTTTGGGTGTGTTGCATGGCAGGTCTTGCAGTGTGGATTTGGGTGTGTTGCAGGGCAGGTCTTGCAGTGTGGATTTGGGTGTGTTGCAGGGCAGGTCTTGCAGTGTGGATTTGGGTGTGTTGCAGGGCGGATCTTGCAATGTGGATTTGGGTGTGTTGCAGTGCGGATCTTGCAGTACGGATTTGGGTGTGTTGCAGGGCAGGTCATGCAGTGTGGATTTGGGTGTGTTGCAGGTCAGAGCTTGCAGTGTGGATTTGGGTGTGTTGCAGGGCGGGTCTTGCAGTGTGGATTTGGGTGTGTTGCAGGGCAGGTCCTGCAGTGTGGATTTGGGTGTGTTGCAGGGCAGGTCTTGCAGTGTGGATTTGGGTGTGTTGCAGCGCGGGTCTTGCAGTGTGAATTTGGGTGTGTTGCATGGCGGATCTTGCAGTGTGGATTTGGGTGTGTTGCAGGGCGGGTCTTGCAGTGCGGTTTTGGGTGTGTTGCGGGGAGGGTCTTGCAGTACCGATTTGGGTATGTTGCGGGGCGGATCTTGCAGTGCCGATTTGGGTGTGTTGCAGGGCGGATCTTGCAGTGCTGATTTGGGTGTGTTGCAGGATCCGCCCTTCAACACACTAAAACTCACCCTACAACACATCAAAACTTGCCTGTTATCGCGCATGAGCAGAGAGCCAGCTAGAACCAATGTCCCTTTGGTGCTTTGCTGATCATCGGATAAGGCCTCTGATGATCTGCGCAGTGTTGACACCACCCCAGCTGATTGGGAGATCAGCTGGATCGACTTTACGTACTGTGCATGCGCAGATCGTCGTAGGCATTATCTGACAATCTGCATTATTCAACAGAACACTGGCACAGGGTAATTTAATCTTTCCAACAGAATTTAGGGGTTTATTTACTAAAGGCAAATAGACTACACTTTTGCAAGTGCAGTTGCACTCTGCAAGTGCTGTTGCTCCAGATCTTAGTAAAAGCTTCACTTTACAAAGCATACCCAATCACGTGCAAGGATAATAAAAAAAAAAACATTTTTGCTTGCACATGATTGGATAATGGAAGGCAGCAAAACTCTCCCTCATTTACTAAGCTCTGAAGCAGCTACAATTGCAAACGTAAATCAACCCCAACGTGTTATCTGCTCCTTCAAAGCCTACTTAAACTTAAAGCATATATTACTGTAATGCAGTCAGCCTGTATATGCAGTAATAAACATATAGTGAAAGAGTTTGTGTAATCTTTTTCTCCCTGGACATCTACAGGTAGACCAGCAAGTTGGAACTTGCCTGATTATAGGAAGCGTCTACCATTTTGTTCTCTCTGGAGAACATATATGGATTGGCCCTATCCCCATTAGTCAGAATCATTACTTCTCAATCCCTGGGGTTGTGATGAGGAGCCAAGTCTTTGCCTCAGCAACAGTCAAAGTCACAGGTATCAGACAACAGACGCCTAATGTCTCTACGCATATCTCTCTGTAGCTGCCAAATGAAAACGTCTCTCTGGGTGTTTTTTTTTAATGCAATGACATAATTCCTCCTACT
>NC_138771.1:450809701-450942201 GCF_965119305.1 Pelophylax lessonae | reverse complement strand
TAGAAATACCTTGGGGACAGCAGAGCAAAATATTAGTGTAGCACCCTCCTAGGTAGGTGCTAGGTAAAAGTAAAAATCTTATGCTCCTCCTGCTTATCAGGGGAGCCTGATCTATTAGGTTGCCTGTTGCATGTTTTCAGGGGTGAGTCACTGGGTCTGAGCGAGTGCCCCCATTGTATCCAATAAGGGAGCTTGTTGGACAGTGGAGGAAACCCAGCCAGTGACACATTGGCTTTTGTGGGAGTCTCAGTGGGTGGACACTGTTGCAGTGCATCCTGGGATTGCTCATAAAAGCCAGGGGGACATGTGACAGGGCGTCTTTGGCGGGAAGCAGAGTCCCAGGAGGAGGCTGACGGCTGGTCTCTCCTCTTGCTGTAAAAGGAAAGTGGTCTTAGGCGGTCGGCCTAGTGAACTGGGTGTGGAGCTGAGCTGCAGAGGATCCAGTAGAGCTGACAGTGGAGCTGCTGGCAGAGTCTTCCGGGAAATACAGTGTCCGTGAGTACCAGGGGACTTGCCAAAGGGTCTGCCTGGGAAGGGGGACCACTCCAGTGAAGTCAGAGGATCAAGGGGCCAGCTCACACAGAGTGTCAGAGTAAAAGGGGGTGTCGTTTATAACCCTAAAGAGTAGGGACAAAGGGGGTGAGGAGTAGAACCCTGAAGAGCGATTCACAGTGCAATACAGTTCAGTTAATTCTTCTTCACTAAAATGGCAAGGTGAAGCAGCGGCCTTACCGCACTCAGCGTAACATAGAAGTCAAAGCAATTGTGCATAGTTTGTTTAGTTGGAGTATCACACCGATCCCTTCTCCTATCCCAGTTCTCAAAAAAGATCCAAAAAAGCCAAAACCCCTGGACTGTTTTCTGACTGAGCCGAGTGCTTAGAATATGCTATTTTGTCAAGTTGTTGCTATGGGTAACCCAGGGAAACCCGTAACCAGCAGCTCCTAAGGGAGTAGTGCTACATTAGCTTGTACTTACAAAGCTGCCATCACACAGTCTCTCTTTGTAGGCCAACATGGGTTCCCCAAGGTTTGAAAATAACCTGTGTGAACAGCAAGAAGGGACAGACACAATTTTATCAAAAAGTAGACCTAATTAGGTCACTTTTTATACAACCCATTAGTGCAAACATATCCTTTAACCTGTAAACAGTTCTTCTCTTTCAGCAGGAATAAAAAACACAAATTCATACCATTTTGTGCTTATTAAAAATTACTAAATAGGATTTTTAAAAGCAACAAATGCCTGATCTTTGCCCGTAATTATCTGCACAGCTGCATGTGCCGATAGCAGGATCAGAGAACATTATTATTATTATTATACAAGATTTTTATAGCGCCAACAGTTTGCACAGCGCTTTACAATATGATGGAAGACAATACAGTTACAATACAATTTAATACAGGAGGAATGAGAGGGCCCTGCTCATTAGAGCTTACAATCTAAAAATGACTCAAGTAATACTGCTACAGTAGTGATGGTTGATTGGACTGTTCTGTCTGGCTGGGTGCCATGATTACAAGGCTAGCTGAACAGAATTACAAACTCCTTGGTGGGTTAAACTGTTCATATAAATATATTGCAATTTCATTCATGTGTATGCATTGCAACCTTTAAGGGGATTGCATTCATGGGTTTGGTTATAAAACATTTACAGACTACAGATCTTTAAAAATGGTTGTAGTTATTTAGACACATTCATACCCAGATTTCTTGATACACATATTAATTCTGATAAAATTCAGGTGGGCACAGTAAACTGAGGGAGATAAATAAATTGGAAGTTGATGATAAACAACACATGTTTAGTATCCTTCCTCCTGCACCAATATAGATGGTTTCTTTCAAACAGAGCATCTTAGAAGGAAGGCTTCCTACACAGGGAGATGTGAATGTTTGACAGCCATCTGCTTACTAAGATAAACACTGCTGACTAATGTCTGAGATTCAGTCTTCTTTAAATATTTATTATAGGAGAACTTATTGTACTCATTTTTAGCTTATGATTCTTTTATAGATACTTGATTAAGATGACAATGATTGATTTCCCACATATCCATAGGGCAGACATCCTAAGCTGGCCATACACTATGGGAATTTACACTAGGCTGGTTCCTAATGAGGCAGCCGAAATGTATTAGGTATGTGGCCCTATCAGTCCCCTCCCACTCAACATTCAAAAAATAAAGTGATTGTAAAGTCACGCTTTTTTTTTTCTATTAAAATAACAAACATGTTATACTTACCTCCTCTGTGCAGTTAGTTTTGCACAGAGCAGCCCGGATCCTCCTCTTCTCGGGTCCCTAGCTTGAGCTCCTGGCCCCTCTCTCCTGTTGAGTGCCCCCACAGCAAACAGCTTGCTATGGGGGCACCCGAGCCGAACCACAGCTCCACGTAGCCATTTGGACAAGGAGCTGTGGTTCGGCCCCACCCCCTATCTCTCCTTATTGGCTAACTGAGTCTGAATGACAGCAGCGGGAGCCAATGGTGCCGCTGCTGTGTTTCAGCCAATCAGGAGGGAGACGACTGAGGCATTTGTGGACATCACTACATAGAGAGGGGGCCCAGGTAAGTATTAGGGGGAGCTGTAGGGGGCTGCTGCACATGGAAGGCTTTTTATCTTAATGCATAGAATGCATTAAAGCGGAGTTCCGGCCTCAGAAATGGTTTGGAGATAAAAATACCCCCGGGACAATCAGGGCTAGTGTATTCCAGAATGGATAGCCTCTGAACTGTCCCCTGTGTCACTTACCTTTTAGAAGAAATACTTACCTTGAAAATGTCTTGTCCAGCGCTGCCATCTCAGGTGTGGGCAGCTGAATCCAGGGTGTCCTCTTCGGTATCCTCTTCGTCCCAGAATGCGCCTGCACCGGGCCCGCTCGTCAGTTCCGATGCAGGAGCGTCATCCCTGCACAGCTTCTGGACATGCAGGGAATGATGCGCCTGCACCGGAAGTTACGAGCAGGGCCGGTGCAAGTGCATTGACTCCTTGGAGCGATGACGTTCAGCTCCCAGGAGTCAATGCAAGCAGGAAGTCACGGCCATAGAGGGAGGAAGTAGAAGGAAGGTAAGTATATTTTCTTCAAAAACAAGGTAAGTAAAGAAGAAAAAAATCGGCACTGTCCATTTGTTTTTTAGGGGATTTAAAGCAAGTGGATGGCCCAAAGGTGTTTTTGAGGCCGGAACTCCGCTTTAAGATAAAAAAAAAAAACTTCTGACTTTAAGGGAGCTGGACAGAAACTTGTCAGCTGAACAGTGGCTGCATCCTGTCAAATGACCTCCACCTGCAGCAGTTGTTAGAGTACAGGCTGAATAAAAAAAAAAAGTCTAACAGAGAATGGTCCGCTTTAAACCAGCCTTGGATCAAGATTCTGCCAGTTCAGCAGGGAATGGCCAAATTTCAATCCATAATTGGGGTAGCTTGATCTATCGATCGACTTGTGTACAACTACCCTATTGGGTTTTTTCCAGGACAATCAGCGCTAAAGCTGGCAACACTGATTTTTGTATTCTGCTGGTTGAGAAGGCTCCCCACTGGCAGAATATAATAGCGCTGTTGGAAGGATTCCCCCATCAGCACCAAGTGTGTTGATGGGAGAATCACCCCCTTTTTTTTTATTCAACTCTATGGTTGAACAAAAAAAATGTATAAGGCCCCTTTCACACTTGTGCGACTTCAAAGTCGCACGATTTTACCGCGATTTTGCCACGACTTTTTGCCGCGATTTTGCCACGATTGAATGGGGCTCATTGGAAATAATAGAGAACGACTTGTCATGCGATTTTGCAGTCCCAAATCGCATGACAAGTGAGAAAGGGGCCTAATGCAAGAGCTACCTAATGCCTAGTACCCATGGGCTGAATGTCGCACAGCATCGGCCGCTTCAATAGAAATGGGCCAACATTCAGGCCATGTGTACCGCAGTCGGTCCGACAGAATGACCAGAAAAAGCTGGGACCGGAGTGATCTGGTGGGGGTCGGGGGGGCTATGCCCCTGTCAGAACACAATATAACAGCAGGGGAGATCACTGCCCTAACATTGCATAGCCCTGCTGGTTTGAAAGAAAAAAAAAACTACTAGTGTGTACCAGGCTTTAAACATTGCTTGATAAAATACACAGAATTATTTAGATGAGGCTCTATCTTAGAGGAGCTTACAATCTAATCTTGTGACCAAAGCCCCACAAGCAAAGAGGCCAAAAGGTCCTACTTTTGGATTGTGGGGGAAGATCCATGCAAACACAAATTCTATTTAGATTATGCCTCTAGTAGAAACAGGACCTAGAATCCCAATGCCGCAGGGTAAAAGATATAGTTAGATGGCACAGTGTTTGCCTTGTATCATTGGGGTCGTTCGTTTGAATCTTGGCCAGGATGCTGTATGCCTGGAGTCTGTATGTTCTCTGTGTTCATGTTGGCTTCCTCTGGTTATTCTGGTTTCCTTACACACTTAAAAGACATGTTGGCAGGTAACTGTTGAAATAAGTACTAGCATGCGCTGACGCTCCATGGGCTAGGTCTTTTGGCTAGGTCTGGGCAATTTTTGTTAGCAGGCCTCAAGGCTTAGCTAGTGCACATGCACGGCCACTATTTTTCTACTTATTTTTCTTCCCACGTTTGTCACTTTTTGCACTTTTGTTCTTGTTTCTTTCGCTGGATGGAGGGTGTGGGTCCTCGGGCCTACCCTGATGTCTAAGGGGAGGATGTGTAGCCATTAGGTTCCTTCCTCCCCTGATCCAGGGGATCTCTCTTCGGGAGAGCCTGTCACCAAGGACTAATTGGTCAGCTTCGGCTGACCATAAGGAGAGGGGTTCGCCAGGCCTTTTGGCTAGTTGGATCATGTTTGAACCTTGTGCCTGGGGGTTGCAGTTTTCCACATTTTGTCATGTTACAACCAAAAACGTAAATGTATTTTATTAGGATTTTATGTGATAGACCAAAAATGTGGCACATCATCGTGAAGTGGAAGAAAAATGATAAATGGTTTTCAGACATTTTTACAAAAAAAATCTGAAAAGTGTGGCGTTCATTTGTATTTTGCCCCCTCTACTCTGATACCCCTAACTAAAATCTAGAGGAACCAATTGCCTTCAGAAGTTACCTACCTGTATATAGTACAGAGTCCACCTGTGTGTCATTTAATCTCAGTGGAAATACAAGTGTTCTGTGAAGTCCTCAGAGGTTTTTTTTAGAGAACCTTAGTAAATAAACAGCATCATGAAGGCCAAGGAACACACTAGACAAGTCAGGGATGAAGTTGTGGAGAAGGTTAAAACAGGGTTAGGTTACAAAAAAATATTCCAAGCTTTGAACAGCTCACGGAGCACTGTTCAATCCATCATCCAAAAATGGAAAGAGTATGGCACAACTGCAAACCTACCAAGACATGGCCGTCCACCTAAACTGACAGAAAGAGAGCATTAATCAGAGAAGCAGCCAAGATGCCCATAGTCAGGGCCGGACTGGCCATAGGGCAGACCGGGCATTGTCCCGGTGGGCCGCGGCGCTGCTCTCACTCAGGCTGCGTAAGTGCTCATCACAGACACAGAAACAGTAGAAGAATTTCCCTCACTGCGGCCGCCGGCCGGTGTACTTGCCAGGCCAGCTACACCGGCTCCACGGCCAATCAGCCTTCTGTTCAGGGGGGTATGAGTCACACCCCCCTGAGCAGAAGGCTGATTGGCCGCGGAGCCAGGCCGGAAGTCAAGTAGTGAGTGTGTAACTGCGGGTTCAGAACTTTCCCGCGGCCGCCGATGTCCTGCCTGGCGCGGCCAGCAGCCCAGCATGATTGAAGCTGCAGATGGGAGCTCCTTCAGTTCAGTCCGACTCCGGGCTGCTCGCGGGGGGCGGCGGCGGGGAGAGAAGGTAAGTGCCTGCAGTGCAGCCTGTGCAGCCCTGGCCGTGTGTCCTAAATAGGAGGGGGATGGGGCGGCTCGGCTGCATATAGAGGATTTGATCTTGATGTTTCCCTATTCCGACTCATGCTGCCGCTGGATGGATGGATGATTCTCCTCCTCCCTTCTGCGGCTGCTCTATATGCAGCTGAGCTGTCCAATCCCCCTCCTATTCAACTTCTTTTACTGCCCCCTCAGTGCTCTTAGCCCCCCTCCCCCAGTGATCTTAGCCCCCTCCCCCAGTGATCTTAGCCCCCCTCCCCCAGTGCTCTTTAGCCCCCTCCCCCAGTGCTCTTTAGCCCCCCCTGTGCTCTTTAGCCCCCCCCTGTGCTCTTTAGCCCCCCCGTGCTCTTTATCCCCCCCCCAGTGCTCTTTATCCCCCCCCCTGTGCTCTTTAGCCCCCCCTGTGCTCTTTAGCCCCCCTGTGCTCTTTAGCCCCCCCTGTGCTCTTTAGCCCCCCCCGTGCTCTTTAGCCCCCCCATGCTCTTTAGCCCCCTTGTGCTCTTTAAGTCCCCGCAGTGCTTTTCATCTCCCCCTATGCTCTCTGGCTCCCCCAGTGCTCTCCACCCCCTGTGCTCCCTGGCTCCCTTCTAAGTGCAGTCTCTGACCGTATCCTGTATCATGTCTGCAGTCTCTGACAGTCTCCTGTATCATGTCCGCAGTCTTTGAACGTATCCTGTATCATGTCTGCAGTCTCTGACCGTCTCCTGTATCATGTCCGCAGTCTCTGACCATCTCCTGTATCATGTCCGCAGTCTCTGACCATCTCCTGTATCATGTCCTCAGTCTCTGACCATCTCCTGTATCATGTCCACAGTCTCTGACCATCTCCTGTATCATGTCCGCAGTCTCTGACCATCTCCTGTATCATGTCCGCAGTCTCTGACCATCTCCTGTATCATGTCTGCAGTCTCTGACCATCTCTTGTATCATGTCTGCAGTCTCTGACCATCTCTTGTATCATGTCCGCAGTCTCTGACCATCTCCTGTATCATGTCCTCAGTCTCTGACCATCTCCTGTATCATGTCCTCAGTCTCTGACCATCTCCTGTATCATGTCCTCAGTCTCTGACCATCTCCTGTATCATGTCCTCAGTCTCTGCTGACCATCTCCTGTATCATGTCCTCAGTCTCTGACTATCTCCTGTATCATGTCCTCAGTCTCTGACCATCTCTTGTATCAGGTCCTCAGTCTCTGACCATCTCTTGTATCAGGTCTAGAAGAAACTACAATAGGGACAGTGGGGAGGATTCCCTCATCCCCCTAAATGTATGGATGGGGTAATCTGTTACGTTTTTTCATTCCACCTGCTGACTGGACAGAAAAAAACTATTTTAGAAAAATTACTTAAAAATCCCTACAGAATGAGACATGATAACAAACATACTAAAAAATAGTTTTAGGGTTTACACTTTAATTTGTGTCCCATCAAGGCATTGTTGTTAAAAAAAAAAAAAAAAAACTTAATATCTATACTTTGTAAAGTATATTTATATTTGGCTGGCAATTGTCAGAACAAATTTCAGATAGTTCCTTATGAAGTGAATCTGAGCCTAATGCCTCGTACACACGCGTCGATATTTGGCCGCAGATTTTCGGCCAACGTCCGATCGGCCGATTTTCGGCTTGTTAGCATGATGCTTTCAACAACCGACTCCCACTTTTCGGCCGAATAAAATCTGGTTTGAAGGCTATAAAATTTTTGTTGGCCGTCAACACAACGGCCGATTTTCCGTCAGTCAGTACAGATTTCGGCAGACAAAAATCTAATGAGCAAGACTGGGCATGCTCAGAGATGAAAAAACACACAGAAAGTAAACCAGCACTTGACATCACTTCTGGAGTTGATTTTTGTTGGCCGAGAAAATTCATGTGCAGTCTAGGCACCTTCCAACCAACAAAACACAACTATGGACAAAAGACGGCCGATCGGTCGACCGATAATCGTTGCGTGTGTACGAGGCATTATTGATCCGACATTCTTCAACCTGAAAACTGAAAGACTCGGATAAAAAAATAGTTGACCCAACAGCAGCTGCTTCCAAACAGATGCAGTCATTGTTCAGGTATTCTGACAGCTGTGGGTGCTGCCTGTCAGAATACAGCAGCTGGCAGAGGAGACTCATGGTTAGTGTGAATCGTGGGTAAAAAGGTCAAATCTTACAGCTTTAGAATAGCCATGTTTACCATAATATTATACATGCAGACACTGTTTCTTGTCTAGTAGAGTTACACAGTGATTATGATTTCCTGACCTTATCTTCTTGTAGGTCTCCCAAACAGGGCTTGTCTGATTGCAAGCAACAGACTCTCTGCAGCCTCTAATTTTGTGAAACACTCACAATGCTCCTGGTAGCTAAATATGATATGTTCCTGTGCCTAGGCTATTCAGTAACCATGTTTTCCTTTTTAAACATTTAAATGAGGAAATGCTTCCCTAAAAACAAGCGCTGTAGGGTGGTTGCTAATTCGTTTAATTAGTTTATGAACCAGAAATGTTGTCTCCCTGCCCAATTTACTTTTACATTGTTACTGAGAGCTAATTTTTCATGGCTTCATGGCCAAACCCTACCTACTGTTGTTTCACAGTTCAGAGAGGGAACCTAACTGGTCAGAAGTGACATGCTAATTGTCAGGGTGCCAGGAAACCAGACTACATGAAGACGCAAGTAAAATAAAGCAGTTTATTAGAGCAACAGCAATAAACGCACAGCAAGAGTAAGGAGCGAAATCAGGAACAGCAGGGGCAACTCCAGAGCAGGTAGTCATCCAAGCCGGGATCGAGTCTAGAAGTGGGTAGTCTTCCAAGCCGGGGGGTCCAGTCTAGAAGCGGGTAGTCATCCAAGCCGGGATCGAGTCTAGAAGCGGGTAGTCATCCAAGCCGGGATCGAGTCTAGAAGTGGGAAGTCATCCAAGCCGGGATCGAGTCTAGAAGTGGGCAGTCATCCAAGCCAGGATCGAGTCTAGAAGCGGGTAGTCTTCCAAGCTGGGGTCCAGTCTAGAAGCAGGTAGTCATCCAAGCCGGGATCGAGTCTAGAAGCGGGTAGTCATCCAAGCCGGGATCGAGTCTAGAAGCGGGTAGTCTTCCAAGCTGGGGTCCAGTCTAGAAGCGGGTAGTCATCCAAGCCGGGATCGAGTCTAGAAGCGGGTAGTCATCCAAGCCGGGATTGAGTCTAGAAGTGGGTAGTCTTCCAAGCTGGGGGGTCCAGTCTAGAAGCGGGTAGTCATCCAAGCCGGGATCGAGTCTAGAAGCTGGTAGTCATCCAAGCCGGGATCGAGTCTAGAAGTGGGAAGTCATCCAAGCCGGGATCGAGTCTAGAAGTGGGTAGTCATCCAAGCCAGGATCGAGTCTAGAAGCGGGTAGTCTTCCAAGCTGGGGTCCAGTCTAGAAGCGGGTAGTCATCCAAGCCGGGATCGAGTCTAGAAGCGGGTAGTCATCCAAGCCGGGATCGAGTCTAGAAGCGGGTAGTCTTCCAAGCTGGGGTCCAGTCTAGAAGCGGATAGTCTTCCAAGCTGGGGTCCAGTCTAGAAGCGGATAGTCTTCCAAGCTGGGGTCCAGTCTAGAAGCGGGTAGTCATCAAAGCCGGGATCATGTCTAGAAGTGGGTAGTCATCCAAGCCGGGATCTCTCAAGCTGGGGTCCAGTCTAGAAGCGGGTAATCATCCAGGCCGGGGTCGAGTCCAGAGGCGGGTCGTCTGCTGATGCAGGATCGTCTGCTGATGCTGGGTAGTCTGCTGATGTGGAATTGAGAGCCAGGAAAGTCGTCAGCCAAGCCAGGTCATGCCCGGAGTACAGAAGACTGCTAGCAGTGATGCACCTTGGAGCACAAACACAAGGGCAAAGGACTGCAAGCCAACAGGTGATATATATATATATATATATATAGTCAGGTGTGCAACATCATCACTGAGCGACGCCCAGGCAGCAGGCAAGTGATGATGCAAACAGAGTTTAGAAAATACAGCAGTCTGCACATGTCCAAGATGGCTGCCAACAGGAAGGCAAGGTAAGACCTTGACACTAATTGAACAATTGGTGGAGGCTAGCCTATGTTTTTGGTCATGAAGTTTATTTCTAAAAAGTTTAAATTGGAGTATAGGTCCATTTTAAAGCTGGCCATAGATGAGTAGAATTTCAAAGAAAAAATTATTGGAAAGAGACAGTTCTAGGAAAGTTTTTTTTTTTTTTGTATTTCTAATCGTTATTGGCTCAAATCGACATTTGTTTTCGACCACCGTGTCGAGAGAATTTGAGGGAACAAGTATGAAACATTTTTTAGAATGATTACATTTTTAGCAATATGTGTTTTTCATTTGGTAAAGTAAATTTATTATAAAATCAAATGTTAAAGTCTTTTAAACTATAAACAAATGTTTTGAGAATGTTCGTACACATTTTTAAAACTTTTTTCTAAGTATTTTCATTCGAAAAATCTATCCAACTATGGCCAGCTTTGGTCATCAGGGGTATTTCAGGAGCTGTCTTTTTTTATAGGTACTTTTTTTTAACCACTTCCCATCGGTGCACTACCTGTTTACGTCAGCAGTGTGGCAGCTGCAGGCAAAATCACATCAATAGGCGTCATCTCTCCTGGGAGGAGCTAGGGGGCGAGCGAGCGCCACCGGCGGCGCCTTCCCGCCCCCGATCGTCAGCGAGGAAGCCAGTGCGGGTGTCAGGTGGAATTGACGGCCGCCTGACACCAGCGATCTCTCCCCGCTGACGGGGAAGGACGGACGGCTGATGTAAACACAGCCGCCGTCCTTCTCCCTGCAATGATCAGAGACCATGTGATCCTGCTATAAAGGATCCCATGTCTCTATGATCATTTCAAAAGCCCAACCCCCCACAGTTATAATCACTCCCCTAGGCTTAAAAATAACCCCCTGATCACCAATGGTATTAAGCCCTTCCCTGCCAATGGCATTATTTTGGTACCAGTGCATATTTTTAGCACTGATTACTGTAGTAATGTCACTGGTCCCCCCAAAAGTGTAATATATGTCAGTTAGGGGTCCGATCTGTCGGCCGCAATGTCTCAGTACCGCAAAAAATCGCAGATCGCCGCCATTACTAGTAAAAAAAAAAAAAAAACAATAAAAATGACATAAATCTTTCCCGTAGTTAGTAGATGCGATAAATTTTGCGTAAACCAATCAAAATATGCTTATTGCGATTTTTTTTATTTTTTTTTACCAAAAATATGTAACAGAAAAGAATTTTGATTTTTACATTTTTTTTTTGGGAATGTCATATAGCAGAACGTGAAAAATATTGTTTTTTTTTCAAAATTGTCGCTCTTTTTTTGTTTATAGCGTCGCTCTTTTTTTGTTTATAGCGCAAAAAATAAAAATCGCACAGGTGATCAAATACCACCAAAAGAAAGCACTATTTGTGGGAAAAAAAGGGCATCAATTTTATTTGGGTACAGCTTTGCACGACCACGCATTTGTCCGTTAAAGTCACGCTGTGCCGAATCGCAAAATATGGCCTGGTCATTAAGGGGGAAAATCCTCCGGTCTGAAAGTGGTTAATAGGCATATTTTTAAACCTGTCTTTCTCAACTTTTTTTTTGCCACAAAGGAAATAATTGAAAACATTTTCAGGTCTCAGGGAGTCCCTGCTAAAATGAATTAATTGGGGATGAAAGAATACCCTTACACTGGGGATCAGTGAGAGGAATACCCTTCTCTTTGTGTTGGTCAGAATAGCACCATTAGAGACAGGTAAGAAGATCATACCATGCCCCTCGATCTGCCAAGTGGCTTTGGTCCCAAACTATGCAGGCACTATCACACAGGGGATTAATCAGCTGAAGCTCAAGAAAAAAGAAAAAAAGTGAGAGTGAAAAACGGTGTAAATTTCACATGCAACCAATTGTAATGTTTGTCAAATAGCACATGGGGTCCTCAGAAACAAGAAAGTCTTACAGACCCTGGATAAGGAATACGGCCAGTTCAGTCCAAATGACAGGTAAAAACCACTAGAGACCAATGAAGACATGGACACCTCTTTAGAGTGGAAAACTACAGTCCTGCAGCTCTGCGAAGATCCGGGCAGAATCCAGCTTAAGCAGAGAGAAGGGAGCAAGAGCTGTTAAAAAGAAAGAAATATCCACTTACACTTTAATTCTCAGATGCATAACCCATTTACTGTACACAGTGGCATCACTAGGGTTGGTATCACCCCTCCTATGTGTCACCTTTTCAACAACTATAGTCCCCCTTTCAGTACAGACCCCCCTCCCTCAGTATAGATTCCCCCCTTCACTAAGTACAGCCCCTCCCTCAGTATAGACCCCCCTCCACTAAGTGCAGACCCCCCTCCCTCAGTACAGATCCCCCTCCCTCAGTATAGACCCCCCTACTAAGTGCAGACCCCCCTCCATCTGTATAGACCCCCCTCCATCAGTACAGACCCCCTCCTGCACTATAGACCCCTCTCTCTCAGTGCAGTCCCCCCTCCATCAGTACAGACCCCACCTCCATCAGTGCAGATCCCCCTCCATTAGTATAGACCCCCCTCCATAAGTATAGACCCCCCTCAGTGCAGACCCCCCTCAGTGAAGACCCCCCTCCATCAGTGCAGACCCCCCCTCCATAAGTATAGACCCCTCTCCATCAGAACAGACTACCCCCTCCCCTCAGTGCAACCTGCCCTCCCTCAGTGCAGATCCCCCCTTCCATGAGTACAGACCTCTCACTATCAGTACAGACCCCCTCCCCTCAGTACAGACCCCCCTCAGTGAAGACCCCCCTCCATCAGTGCAGACCCCCCCTCCATAAGTATAGACCCCTCTCCATCAGAACAGACTACCCCCTCCCCTCAGTGCAACCTGCCCTCCCTCAGTGCAGACCCCCCTCCATCAGTACAGACCCCCCTCCATCAGTGCAGACCCCCCCTCTGTACAGACCCCCCCCTCCATCAGTGCAGACTCCCCTTCCATCAGTATAGACCCCCTCCCTCAGTACAGACACCCCCCCACTAAGTACAGGCCCCCCTCCTTCAGTACACACCCCCCTCCAATAAGTACAGACCTCCCTCAGTATAGACCCCCCCACTAAGTACAGATCCACTGCCACAGTATAGACCCCCCCCTCAGTGCAGACCCCCCTCCATCAGTGTAGACCCCCCTTTCATCAGTACAGACCCCCCTCCATCAGTGCAGAACCCCCCCCCCCCACCCCCAGTATAGACCCCTCTCCATTTTTTACCTCCACCTTTTTTTTTAACTTGCCCCCCCCCCTTCCCGGTCACTGTCCATCTACATTACAATGTACATACCTCAGATCAGTGCAGAACATGCACAGCTGTGTCCCTCCTCCTGTGTAGATGTAAACCACTAGGAGGTGGCTTCAGTCTGCTCCAAGACAGGGAGACAGCCGGCAGGAGACGCAGATCAGTATAGGGGTGCGGTGCTGCTGCCCACAGGTATCACCCCTCTGGCAGGTGTCACCCAGGTGCGGTCCGCACCCCCCCCCCCTCCTAGTGACGCCATTGACTGTATTTAATAATGCTATAATGCTTGATAATAACCACTTATGCACCTTTTTTTCCAGTCTTCTGTTCTGCTCAAAGCTCAAGGAACAACTAGAAACCTCTGGAGAAACCCAGGGATTCCTCAGAACCTTGGTTGAAGCAGAGTTCCAGCCTCAAAAACCACTTTGGGCCATCCACTTGCTGAAAATCACCTAAAAAAGAAATGGATAGTCCCGATTTTTTTTTTTTTTCAATTACTTACCTTGTTATTGAAGAAAATATACTTACCTTTCTTCCACTTCCTCCTTCTGCGGCCCGCGCTGTCTCTTCCTGCTTGCATTGATTCCTGGGAGCTGAACGTCATCACTCTCAGGAATCAATGCGCCTGCACCGGCCCCGCTCGTCACTTCCGGTGCAGGCGCGTCATTCCCTGCTAAACAGCTTCTGGGCATGCCCAGAAGCTGTGCAGGGATGACGCGCCTATACCGTAACTGATGAGCGGGGCCGGTGCAGGGCATTCTGGGACCGAAGAGGACACCAAAGAGGACACCCTGGCTTCAGCTGCCCAGACCTGAGATGTCACTTCCGGTGCAGACGTGTCATTCCCTGCTAAACAGCTTCTGGGCATGCCCAGAAGCCGTGCCAGGATGGCGCGACTATACCGAAACTGACGAGCGGGGCCGGTGCAGGGCATTCTGGGACCAAAGAGGACACCAAAGAGGACACCCTGGCTTCAGCTGCCCACACCTAAGATGGCAGCACTGGACAAGACATTTTCAAGGTAAGTATTTCTTCTAAAAGGTAAGTGCAACCTGGGACAGTTCAGAGGCTATCCATTCTGAAATGCACTAGCCCTGACTGTCCCGGGGGTATTTTTATCTCAAAAATGTTTCCGAGGCCAGAACTCCGCTTTAAGAATAGTGGTTTCAAACCATGCCAAGTGCCATTATTCTAAAACAGCATTGATTAATGAATCCTTTTAGTTTTGGATACTTATTAGAAAAATATTTCTAATAACTAAGCTTAGAAGAAAGTGTTTTGGCATTAGACAAATGTTGATCATTTTAAGCCACATTTTCATTTAGGGAATTCATGACCCCTGGGATTGTTGGTCAAGATGTTTTCAACATACTAAAGGATGCTTCTCAGACCAATCCCACGATGACCAGACAGTTAAGCATGTTCTCCCATTCCTCCAGGAAATAATGTTCCAGCTTGGTCTGTGTGGTTTAACATTGTGCTTATCTACAGTAATCCAGGTCAAATGACTCATCGTAGAAGCGGCACATTAAAGTTCCCTTGTGTCCTGAAATTAGGCTATATCTCTATACAGGAGTGGGCACATTTGTAGCCTAATTTTAAACATCTTGTGAGGATGTGTTTCATTTACATGATCTGACCATTGATGATGACCATGGCCCATTAAGCCTATTCTTCCACAGGAGGGAAATGTTGCTTTAGTCAAGCAACCTGAATCTTGCGGAAAGTGTTTTGCTAACCACGTTGCTGCAATAAACCTACACTTGCCTAATGAAAGATCTTTCTACAAACGTATACTATATTACCAAAAGTATTGGGACACCTGCCTTTACACGCACATGAACTTTAATGGCATCCCAGTCTTAGTCCATAGGGTTGAATATTGAGTTGGCCCACCCTTTGCAGCTATAACAGCTTCAACTCTTCTGGGAAGGCTGTCCACAAGGTTTAGGAGTGTGTCTATGAGAATGTTTAACCATTCTTCCAGAAGCACATTTGTGAGGTCAAGCACTGATGTTGGATGAGAAGGCCTGGCATGCAAGTCTCCGCTCTAATTCATCTCAAGTGTGTTCTATCGTGTTGAGGTAAGGACTCAAGTTCCTCCACCCCAAACCCACTCATCCATGTCTTTATGGATCTTGCTTTGTGCACTGGTCAAAATCATTTGTTGGAGGGGGGATTATGGTGTAGGGTTTGTTTTTCAGGGGTTGGGCTTGGCCCCTTAGTTCCAGTGAAAGGAACTGCTAAGGCGTCAGCATTCCAAGACATTTTGGACAATTTCATGCTCCTAACTTTGTGGGAACAGTTTGGGTGTTGGCCCTTCCTGTTCCAACAGGACTGCGCACCATTGCACAACTAAATCAGGTCAGAGGTAAGCTGGATCAAGATCAGAGGTCACACAAAACCAGGAACACACAGAAGCTGCAGACCAAACAGCAACAAGCCCATACTGAAGCCTGTTTAAATAGCATGCTTGGCACCAGCATTAATGACAGATGCTCGCATAGATGTGTGCATGGATATGCAAGTGCGGATGCATGCCTTTGCCCACGATTAAGCACATCTCCCCGGGTATATGCCAGTCTGCACATGCACATATGTGTATGCCAAGAAATACCATCAGCACCATGGGAATGCCTTCCCTGACAGGACATGTACACTGATAATCAGGGAACTGCTTATCAGTATCCTGGTTATCAGTGCAGTTCCAACAGGACACACCAGTGCTGCCAATCTGTGCCTACCATTGCTGCCAATAAGTGCCCACAAGTGCTGCCCATCAGTTCCTCCCCATCAGTGTCACCTATCAGAGGTTGCCTACCAGTGCCCATCAGTGCCGTCAATCAGTGCCACCTATCAGTGCTACCTATTAGTGCAGCCTCATCAGTGCCTACCAGTGCTGCCTCATCAATGACCAATAGTGCAGCCTATCAATGCCCATCAATGCAGCCTATCAGTGCCGCCTATCAGTGCCCAACAGTGCAAAAATTACCTGTTTGCAAAATTGTATAACACACTATGAAAAAGTTTAGGTTTTATTTTCAAAATGTTTGGTCTTTATTTGTTTATTTAACAAACAAAATAAAAAATCCAGTGCTGATTAAATACCACCAAAGGAACGCTCTATTTGTTGTAAAAAATTATAAAATTGTTTGGATACAGTGTTGCATGACCACGCAATTGTCATTCAAAGTGTGATAGCGCTGAAAGATAAAAATTTGCCTGGGCAGGAAGGGGGTGAAAGTGCCCAGTAGACAATTGGTTAACCACTTGCCGACTGCCACACGACTATTTACTGCGGAAGTCAGCCCCCTACAGGCAAAGTGACGTAGGGGTACATCGTTCGCCCACGAGCCTGCTCTTTCCCTGCCTAGCCAGCGCGTGTGACCGGTGGCTCCGATGTCCGCCGGCCACTCGCGATCTTCCTCAGGAGTGGGAGAAAGACAGACGGCTGATGTAAACACAGCCGTCCGTCATTCTCCCTGAAGTAATGACAGAGGCTATGCGATCCTGCTATGTAGGATCGTATGTCTCTGTAATTACTTCACTAGCCACGCCCCCTAACAGTTAGAATCACGCCCCTAGGGACACACTTAACCCCTTGATCACCAATAAAGTTAACCCCTTCCCTGCTAGTGTCATTTTTGCAGTAACAGTGCACATTTATAGCACTGATGTGGTAATGTCACTGGTACCCCCAAAAGTGTAAAAAATGTCAGTCAGGGGTCTTATCCATCCGCCACAATGTCGCAGTCCCGCAAAAAAAAAAAAACGCAGATCGCCGCCATTACTAGTTAAAAAAAAAAAAAACAATAAAAATGACATAAATCTTTCCCGTAATTAGTAAACGCAATAACTTTTGCGCAAACCAATCAAAATACGCTTATTTTTTTTTACCAAAAATATGTAGCAGAAAACAAATTGGCCTAAAATGTTAAAAAACTTTGATTTTTTACATTTTTTTGAGAATTTCATATAAAAAAATGTGAAAAATATTGTTCTTTTTTCAAAATTGTCGCTCTTTTTTGTTTACAGCGAAAAAAAAAATTAAAAACGCACAGGTGATCAAATACCACCAAAAGTAAGCTCTGTTTGTGGGAAAAAAAGGATGTCAATTTCATTTGGGTACCAACAGTGTTAACCCCTTCCCTGCCAGTGTCATTATTACAGTAACAGTGCATATTTTTAGCACTGATTACTGTAGTAATGTCACTGGTCCCCCCAAAAGTGTCAAAAATGTCAGTTAGGGGGTCCAACCTGTCCACCGCAATGTGCGCAATTGTCCGTTAAATTCACGCAGTGCCGAATCGCAAAATAGGGCCTGGTCATTGAGCAGCCAAATCCTTGCTTAAGTGGTTAAAGGAAGTGGAAAAATAATAAATGAAGATGCAGGTGACAACCCATGGGTTGCAGGAAAGAAAAAAAGCACTGACTATGGCCAGCTTCATCACCTATCCCCTAAAACCTTAAATCGTAAAGAACCATATAATAATAGGCACCTGACCTCCCAGAGCCGAAATGATCAAAATCTTGCAGCGCCAAATCATTACTTGCAGCCTTGGATATAAAGCTAACCCTTGCTACGGAAAAATTCTACAGCGATTTACTACTGCTAGTGTACGGCCTCGATAGACTCTTGTTTTACATGCAGAAAAACATGGCTGCAAGTCAATGACATATACAGTTGTTAGATCCCTCTGCCAAACCATAACAAGATGATTCATTTGTTCCAAGCAAATGGACTAAATCAGGGAATAGATCAAGTCACCAATCTCTTGGAGTAACTACATTCAAACCCACAACAACTCTATATCAAGCTTGTCAGCAGCTAAAATTCCCTGCAATTTTTCCCAACAGCGCATCAACAGCGAGTGCATGCCACGCATAGCTTTATCATCCATTCACTTCCTTGCTCATCTTGTTTGTGTAACAAACTCCTTTTGTGAGTCCATATGCATACCTAATTCTACACTATTAATTAGACCAAGAAATCTGCCAAGAACAGCAATGTCAGATGTTTTCTATGAGCTGTCATTCATCTTTGCCCTGCAGTGTCACCTAGTGGCCACATTCAGGTATTGACTGGTTTTGCTGCTGTTTTGTTTCAGTTACATAAGTATGACTAATGCTTAACAGGTGGGATACATTAGATGGCCTGGTCCAGGCCCCTTTGGCATCAGGACCTTGTTTCTAATACAAATCACGCAGAAGCACATTGAAAACCAATCACTTCAATTTCACATAAGCTTTAACATGTTAAAGTGGTTTTTCAAACCCAAAACGAAAAATGTAATATCCTTAGATGTGGAAGCTGCATTTGTTTTCTTTTTAGGCTTTTTCCCCTCTGTTTCACCTTTGACCAGTAAAGCACCTTCCAAATTAGAGCGCCCCCACTCTGGATAAAGGAGCACAGGACGCAGCTGTTGACAGCATCATTGTCAGTCGGGGGGTAGTGGTAAATGTATTAGCAGATTTAGATAAATTGAAGCCAAACTCCAGCTCACACTTTATAATCAGTTGCAGCAGTTTGTGTTTTCCTTTTGGGATAAAGGTTTTACATGAGTATATAAAAGCAGATCCTTGTAAGCACCTCTGTTAGTGCTAAATGGTTTGTCTCATCCATATAAACAGATACATTCTGCTAGAGAGCTTGAGCTTGTGAAAAACAACAGACTTGCTGGCTGGATCACCAGATAAAAATAAAAGAAAGAACGCCTAAAAAAGGAAATGAATGCAGCCATCACATTCAAGAATTGGTAAGCTGCAATATGATAAATGTTTGCTTTTGGGCGTAATACTTCTTTAATAAAACTTCTATTGTTGTTATCAATCCTTTTAAACTGCCGCTTTTATTAACGGAATACCTAATGATTATGCCACAAAAGTTGACGTTTCCTATTTTGGAGTGACAACTATCTTCCAACTGTGCTCCACCTATTAATAGAATACATATGGCCATGTCGACATACATTGCAAAGGCAAGGTACATGGTCACTATTCGAAAGCTGGTCTATAGCAATAATGTGCAGCTAACTCTGGAGCCAGGGCCGGGACAAGGGGTGGGCAGGAAGGGCGGCTGTCCTGGGCACAATGGTTTATTGCAGGGCTGCCAGTTGCTTCTGTTACAAGGCTGATAGGAGTAGCAACAGCATCATCACTGCTAACCCAAGGGAAGGAGGGGCGCAGTTTGGCACCTTTGTCCGTGGCGCTGGATGACTTTGTCCTGGCACTGGCGGGAGTAATTCCATGTAGATATCAAGTGAGTCTGAAGAGCTTAGCCCACTCGGTCTGAGTTTGCGACTTTAGGGCAATACCGGCCTCATTGCCGAACCAGCCAGAGTGTACATATGGCGGGCAACAGCCTTCGCCTTCAGGTCAGCCGGATCCTTAGAAGGCAGGGGACTCTTCAACCGGAATCATGGTTGCCTTGTTTAATCTGAAAACTGGAGGGTCCACCACCGGTGGCACAGTCTACTTCTTAAGAAGAGACTCCTCATAGGGGTAACACCTAGCAAAGAGCTTAGGGACCCCACGGGGATGCTTTGGTTGTCCCCAGTCTTTAGAGACAATTCCGTCAAATTAGGCAAGGAAAGGAAACACCTGTTCCGCTCTGGATGGCCTGTGCGTGTGTTGCACATATGCTGAAAGTATGGTCAATAATTCCAATGTGCGAAGGGATCGGACCGGGTGAAATCAGAATTATTTTTATTGAGAAGTTTCTGCAAATACAAGGACATCAGTGAGGTGACTTTTTATTCTGAAGGACAGGAACTGCTATTCTGTCCATACATACTACAGTATTACATAACTATATATATATTAATATCAACATTCTGATATACAGGAATAACATCCTCATAGAAAATAATAACCAATTAAACATGTGCTGAAATGTTGTTACTCCTTCCGCATCACAGGGGTCTCATAAAACAATCTAATATCAGATATAAACACATAACACTATAATAACCCCATTCCTGGTACACTGTAGTCATGTTGCGACAGTGTGACCCACTAACATTTGTGCAGTCTGTTATTCAATCACACAGTAGTGACAGGAGCCTTTACTGATCACAGGGATGTAAATTAAATCGACTTTGCCCTGTTTATAACCCTAAATATACTCCCTCTTACCTGCAAATACAAGGACATCAGTGAGGTGACTTTTTATTCTGAAGGACAGGAACTGCTATTCTGTTCCCCCCATGCCTTGCTTGCAGTTGTGCTTTGTGCTGCCATCTACTGGTAAATTCATAGAAATGCCATAAAACAGAAATGTATTATTTTTTTAATGGGGTACCTGACATCCCTTACACTCTCCCCCACAAAATTTGATGTCGTCCCAGACATATGCAGATTTAGTATTAGAACCATTCCATTCCCCATCTCACAATAGCCATTGGGAGCCAAGGTTAAGTAGTAATCCCATTAATGGAGGAACCATCCTCCCTGCGACATCTACTCCCAGTTATGTCACAGTTTCCCACCTGGTCCAGAGCGCTCATGTACCTGGTGAGATATTGTTGCATATAGCCAACTAATTAGTAAACCTCTACAACACAGGTTTGTGTTGGTTATTGAGAAGATGGTTTGATGGAGAACTAGGGAACATCTTATTACTTCTGTCCATTGTTGTGTTTTTAAGGTGGAATACTTATGGTACGTTATCAATACAATACAGCATAACCACCTAATACTCTCAATCCATTTTGTTGTCGCCCGACTTTACCTTAACTACCTAGTTCCATCACGTGAAGCTATTTTTGCTTGACCTGGAAAATCTGCTGTGAGAGTGCAAGAACTGTCCTTTTGTTAACTACAGAAAATAAGAGCTAACATCTTCAAAATACGTAAACAACTGTAACCTAGTGATAATTAATAGACTGTATCAATATATATGTGACTGTTTTTACCAGTTTTTAGAGTCCTCAGCAAAACATTCTGGACTTAAATACCAGCTAGGGCAAATGGGTAGTGTATGAATACAGTCTATGACCTGTACAGCTGCATTTCTGGCAGTACTACTGGGTTGACCCAAAGTGTCATAAGTCAGAACTTTTGGTTGTTTCCTATTCCTGCTGGGTTGTATCCTGCGTAGAGGAAGGGCATTCGAAGTGTCCTCATATTCGCCTTCGTCACAGTCAACTGTCTCTGTTGGCTTTCCTGGTGAAGGATTTTCTTCTTCTATATCTCCTGGTAAACATGCAGTTTGTTCAGGTTGACCCACAGGCTTGTCCTCTGTAGTTTCCTATGTAACTTCCGCTGTAGCTTCCTCTGTACTTTCTTCTTGAACTTCCGCTGTACTTTCTTCTGTAACTTCCCCACTCGTTTCAAACTCACAGGGGTAGAACTCTGCTGCTTCTGGATTCAACTCTGTGTCTTCTCTTGTGTGATCTCTCTGAGTTACAGGGATGAAAGATCTCCATTGCTCTTGTTCATGATCGGATTCATCTTCTGATACTTCCTCAGATATCTGTGTAGGCAGTTGAGTAGTCTTTGGAACTTTGCCTTGTTTTCTGGCACTGGGTCTGTCAGGTATCTGCTGACCTCTGTCGACGGGTAGGTAATCGCATGGCAATAACAAATTGCGGTGTAGAATTCTTGTTCGGCCTTTTCCAATTTCTGGCTTGACCTCGTACACTGGACTATCTTCACACTTTTTCCTAAGGACAACATGTACGGCATCTTCCCAGAACGATCTCAATTTTCCTGGTCCTCCTCTTTCAGTAAGATTTCTTACAAGAACTCTGCTGCCAGGTGCAAGTTCAACTCCATGAGTCTTCTTGTCATAGTGTTCTTTTTCTCTTTGTGCAGCTTGAGTAGCTACCTTTGAAGCAACTTGGTAGGCCTCAGTCATCCTATCTGTCCACGTTTTCACATACTCAGGGTGAGTCTTGTATTTTTCTGTTACTGGAGTGTCAAACATGCTATCTATGGGTAATCTTGGAGACCTTCCGAACAGTAGAAAGAATGGAGAATAACCTGTAGCTTCACTCTTGGTGCAATTGTATGCATGTACGACCTGTGCAAGTGAACTTTTCCAGTCTTTCTTGGAATCTGGTGACAGGGTCCGAAGCATAGACAACAGGGTACGATTAAATCTTTCACATTGTCCATTGCCTTCTGGATGATATGGAGTTGTGTGAGAGTTCTGGATATGGCAGTGTTTCCCCAATGCCAAGAACAATTGATTTTCAAATTCTTTGCCCATGTCATGGTGAATTCTGGTAGGAAATCCAAACTTCAAGACAAAGTCACTGAATATCTTGTCGGCAACAGTCTTTGCAGACTTGTTTTTGGTTGCGTAGGCTTGAGCAAACCTGGTGAAATGGTCGATTACCACTAATATGTACTCATAACCTCCTTTACAAGTCTCAAGATGGAGAAAGTCAATGGAGACCAGCTCAAAAGGATAAGTGGTGGCAATATTGTTCAATGGAGCTCTAGTAGGTTTATGTGGGCGTTTGTCTTTCAGACAAGTGCACTGGTGGCTGATGTATTGCTCAACGTCTCTCTGCATATGTGGCCAAAAGAATCTTTCTCTGATCAGGTTTACAGTCCTTTCGACTCCTAAGTGTCCCATATCTTCATGTAATTCTTTCAATACCAATTGATGATACAACTTGGGCAACACTAGTTGAGAACCTGATGATGTTTTCCGTCTCAAGATTCTATCTTCATCAAGGTATAGCTTGGTCCACTGTTTCATTAGTATGAAGAGATCAAGTGGTCCACCTTGTTGTTCCTGTTTTGATGGGAACCGGTTTTGGCTCTTGTACTTCCACACTGGGCCAATCATGGAGTCTTCTTTTTGGGCTGTCCTAATGGTCCCTTTGGGTATTTGAGCTACCTTCGTTTGGGTACCATCTATTGTTGATGTCATATGGGCAATGGTTACTGGACACAGCCAAGGCATTTCTTCCTTCTGACGTACTTGAAGTGCTTGTGTTATGCATCCGACGATTTTGGGGTCCACTTCTTGCGAACACTGTTGCATGTATTGTTCAGGACTTAATAGCATACGGGAAAGTACATCAGCATCCGCATTCCTTTTTCCTGGACGATACTTGATGGTGAAATTGAAGTCAGCTAATTCTGCAACCCATCGATGACCTGTTGCGTTTAGTTTAGCCGTAGTGAGAACATAGGTTAGGGGATTATTGTCAGTATATACTACAAAGGATGGACAGTAGTATAGGTAATCTCGGAACCTATCACATATGGCCCACTTCATTGCTAGGAACTCTAGTTTTCCCGAATGCATGTGATAGTTCTTCTCGGCAGGTGTGAGAGTTCTAGACCCGTAAGCAATTACCTTTAACTTTTCCTCTTGCTCTTGGTACAGCACAGCTCCTAGTCCTTCTTGCGAGGCATCACAGTGTAGAACAAAGGATTTGCTGTAGTCAGGGTAACCCATCACTGGAGGATTAGTTAACACCTCAATAAGCCGGTTAAGCACTACCTGGTGGTGGTCAGTCCAGACTATAGACTGATGAGAGGGTAGTTGACCTCTTAGCTTTGGTGATGGCTTCTTCTTCTTCCTGGACTGGCTAGTTGGTGCTGATGATGCAGCAGGTGTTGTATCCGCTGACAGTAATTCATAGAGAGGTTTTGCAATTCTGGAAAAGTTTTGGACGTAAGGGCGATAGTAGGAAATGAATCCTAGTAGTTTTCTGAGTTCTCCAACAGTCTTTGGCTGGTTGTTCTTCAATGCCAGCACAGGCGCAGTGTCTGCTGGATCCACGGAATGACCATCTTTGGACACGATCTTGCCCAAGAATCTGACTTTGTTTCGGAAGAGTTCACACTTCCTAGCTGTTAACTTGACTCCATGTTGCTGATATCGTTGCAGTACCAACCTGACATGCTCCACATGTTCTTGGAATGATCTGCTGTGAACAAGGTTGTCATCTAGGTACGGCAGACAGATCTCATCCCTCAGTCCCATTAAACAGGTTTCCATGCTGCGATGAAACTCAGCTGGTGCAGAGCTAAGTCCAAAGGGTATTCGGATCCACTCATACAGACCCCAAGGTGTGATAAATGCAGTCAGTGGTCGACTGGATTCTTCCACAAATCCTTGATGGTAGGCTTTCCCTTGGTCTAGCACCGAAAACCATGAACTTCCTCCTAGGCTGTCCAGCATGTCTTGGATCCTAGGGATTGGATGGCGGTCAGGGATGGACTTCTGGTTCAATTCTCTGTAGTCACAACACAGTCTTAAACTACCGTCCTTCTTCCTTACGCACACAATGGGTGATGAGTATGGAGATTTTGACTCCGCAATCCATCCACGGTTCAGTAGATCCTGCAGGTACTCTTTCACTTCCCGGTGCAGTGGTTTCGGTACGGACATGTAAGTCCTCCTAACTGGTGTGTAGTCTTTGAGGCGAAGTTGCAATTGTAGGGAAGGGATACATCCTACATCAGAGTCATCTTTGGCGAAAGCATTGCATTCTTCCCTTAACATCGTCTTCACTACCTGTTGATCCTCCTCTGGTAGGTGTTCGATAGCCACTGGTGGATCCCAGTGTTCTCGATTAGCATCACTTACCGGTGATGGACTCGTGTTTAGGTTTTCCACTCAACCTTCTGGCCCTTGTCTCGATGTCGGTGGCCGATGAGTTACTGTGTGAGTGGCCACACTCACTGATTGTTTCAGTTTCACCTGAGCTGGGTACGTTGTCTTTATGGGTTCGAGGCACCCCATCCTAGTCTGACCTGATAAAATAATGTCCCGCTTAGTTGTGTTCCAAACCGGGATGGATAGTTTGGAAAATTGTCCCTTTTGAAGTGATACTAATGTCTCACCTACATGCAGTCCATCAGGCCAATGATGGGCCTCATCAGGTGTAAATAAAACTGTCTGATCTTGCAGTGCTGGTTTGGCGTGAGCCCTACACCTGAGATACGTCCCAGTGTTTGCTGGAATTCTTTGGCTCTTAGTACCAGTCTTTAGTGTAGCACCATCAGTTTCCCTGTGACTGGCTTGTAGTAGACTTACAAGGATCTCTGTTTTGGTGGTCGACAGTTCCAATGCTGTTCCTAGTACGTCTACAAAACCTGGAATGGCTTTCTTTCCCTTGGCAGATGTCTCCTTGAACAGTTCTTCTATGACATTATAACCGATGATGGGTTTTTCAGCTACTTTCTCATCCTCCGATACCACAAGGGGCACTATTAACTGTTGGCAGGTGTTAATTCCCGATGTTAGCTGAAAAACGACCTCAATCCACCCGGAGAAGGGAATCTCAGTTTCATTAGCTGCTTTTCCTAGGAGGACTCCGGGCCCAAGCAATTCTTCAAAAGATCGGAGCACAGTATGTGGCAGAACCCGCTGTCTCCAGCTCTCATTGATAATGCTAACCTGAGAGCCGGTATCCCATAGGGCCTGGACAGGAGTATCATCTATTTCACAGTTCACAAGGCACTTTTTTCCAACGAGACTCAGTAACTTGCTGTTTTGTCTCATGGTAACACCATCCACATGAGTTAGAACTTCCTCAGCCACCTGGTAGAATCTTTGGTTACTGCGGGTGGGTACCCTCTGCAAGTGATCTGGGCTCACCCTTCCAGCCGTGGCACTGATGGTGGTTTGAGAACTTGTTGCTTTGCTACCGACAAGAGTTGCACTTTGGGACACAGGGTTGGTCCTCGCACAGGTTACTGTCGGTCCCTTGACAGCAACCCTCTCCCGTTTAACTGGTTGGGACTGGTCATTTTACAGTATCTCGCTATATGTCCAGATTGACCACAATGGAAGCAATGGTCACAGGCAGTTCTCCGACCAGTTCTTTTACAAGATTGACAACCTCTATTGCTCATGCCCATTGTTACCTGAGGCCCTTTAAACTCATGGTCTCGTTGAGTTCTCGAACCTTGGAGAAGTGTTTTCATCCCTATCATCTCTTTTTGCATCTGGAGTATCAGCTTTTCCAGTTCAGCATTGCTCTTTGTAAGCTGTTGAATGGTTGGGCTACTTGATCTTGTGTCGGCAGTCGTTGTCAGGGCATCTGGTTCCTGAGGACACTGTAAGACATTGGACTGACACTCTTTCCCTTTCATCGAATTGCTGGGCTGAGTTTTCTTTTGCTTCTGTTCCCTTTCCATCTCCATATTAGTGGCTTCATTTGTTTTCTCTATGAGCACCTCATCTGGAATTGACAGATCATCTAAATACTGCTTTAACTGGAACTTGATGTGGTCACTTCTCAGTCCAGTACCCACTGACCGTAGGAATTTCTTTTGTATCAGCTCAGCGCTGAAGTGTTCATCCGAACCTTCTCCTTGTGAGACAAACAACAGGCGGTCCTTCAATTCGATAGCTCTGAACAGGAAATTTTGAGGAGTTTCCTTACTTTTCTGTGAGATGTTTATCAGTTGTTGGTACAGTTCGGAGGCATTTTCCTCCTTGTAATGGCTTTTTAGGATTCTCCTAAGTTGCACTAGGGTCAGTCCATTCTTCATTTCCAGCATACCTCTGAGACTTAGGCCGGGACTAATGGCTTTTACCACAGCTTCCACAATCTCGGACTCAGGATACCCTTTTTGTAGTCCCATGTCGATCTGGTGCATAAGGTTTGTATAGGACAACTTGTCTTTCTGTTCCTTTTCACCTATCTGACCAGCAATCTTAAAGTCCTTCCTGATTGTCACCTCTGGCAAGTTACCATGGTGAAGCCTCTGGGTAACTGGTATAGGTTCTTGTTTTGAATGGCTGTCATTGGAGTCCTTGCTTTTACTACTCAGCTCTTTTATCTGTTCCTCGATTATTCTGGAAGTTTCCTGGAACTTCTCCTGCATAGTGTGGTATTGCAGTTTCAGATTGGCTAATTGCTGTTCCGGTTGGGGGTCTTTCTCACTGGTGTTTGATACTTCAGCATTGTCTCTCTTCTTCTCTAGCTCACTGACGAATCTCTTAGTTGCTTGGAGAAATTGTGTCACCGCTTCTTCACTTTCAGTCTCGACCAGTTCATCTATCACCTCATTGACTATCTGCATGTAGTGGCGCCGGGTTTTTCCTGTTGCCATATTTGCTTCGGAGGCCTTGATAAACTGGCAAGTCTCTATGAGATCACTGACTGTCATGTGAATCAGATGTCCACTGATTTCGTCTTGCAACTTTTCTATATCCATCTGTGTGCGATTCCCGTGCAGCAACGGTTAATACCTTTAATCTTCTCTCAGCTTCGCCACGGACAGCGTAACCGCTCTCTTCCACTTCCGTGACCTTTGCGTTTTCCTCACCCGGTCCCTGTTCGGGCGCCAATTTTGTTGCACATATGCTGAAAGTATGGTCAATAATTCCAATGTGCGAAGGGATCGGACCGGGTGAAATCAGAATTATTTTTATTGAGAAGTTTCTGCAAATACAAGGACATCAGTGAGGTGACTTTTTATTCTGAAGGACAGGAACTGCTATTCTGTCCATACATACTACAGTATTACATAACTATATATATATTAATATCAACATTCTGATATACAGGAATAACGTCCTCATAGAAAATAACAACCAATTAAACATGTGCTGAAATGTTGTTACTCCTTCCACATCACAGGGGTCTCATAAAACAATCTAATATCAGATATAAACACATAACACTATAATAACCCCATTCCTGGTACACTGTAGTCATGTTGCGACAGTGTGACCCACTAACATTTGTGCAGTCTGTTATTCAATCACACAGTAGTGATAGGAGCCTTTACTGATCACAGGGATGTAAATTAAATCGACTTTGCCCTGTTTATAACCCTAAATATATTCCCTCTTACCTGCAAATACAAGGACATCAGTGAGGTGACTTTTTATTCTGAAGGACAGGAACTGCTATTCTGTTCCCCCCATGCCTTGCTTGCAGTTGTGCTTTGTGCTGCCATCTACTGGTAAATTCATAGAAATGCCATAAAACAGAAATGTATTATTTTTTTAATGGGGTACCTGACATCCCTTACACGTGCCAAAGGGTACCTGTGCCTCCATCGCAGCTTCAGCTGCGTCCTCCATCTTCAGGGTATCACGCACATATACAATTAGAGCATCCTCCAGCACCTTTTTGTACGTGGTCGCAAACATGGAGGAATCATCCTCACTATCAGAGAATTCCAGGCGCGTGGTTGCAGACCCAGCAGGATGACCCACATCCGCAGCGGCCAAATCATATTTAAGATCTGATGAGACAGATGAGGCAGGGGAAGGCGGGGGGTGCTTTTTGATAGCCACCTCCACTTGGAACACAAGGGACTCCAGGACCGCCGTCAGTGCATAGATGGATTGTTGGGACCAGGAGGGCCCCGCAGCCTCCAAAGACTCCATTCACCAGAGGGACCCCACAAAAAAGTGTAAAACACTGCTAAGGGACAATCCCCCACTGCACTGGCAGCACCACCCGATCACCAGGCACAAAGCACCAAGCGATCCTCAGCAGAGAGGGAGATTACCCTACCAGACTCACCACCTGCAGAGACAAGCACCTGCAGCCACCAGGATAATCTGTATTACGCGTGCAGCGATCAGGATGTAAAATGACCCAGGAGTCAGCACCAGGGGATGAGAAGGGGCTCCCACTGTCAAAATCGCCACCCACAGGGCTCCACTGTCATGGCCGCCGCTATTTTCAATGGCAAAAAAAAAGCAAAATGGCCACCAGACTTCACAAACATGGCCACCATGTATAGAACACACAGGCTACAACAAAATGGCGGCCCGACGTGGCACCACGAGGCATACAGGGACCCAGGATTGGGAGACCAGGCCTCAAGTACAGATACAGGCAGGACAGGGGCCCTGGCAGGAACCCCCCACCAGGTGCAACCCCCTCATGCACAGTCGATTGTCCAGTCGCCGATGGCGCACCCCCTTCAGCCCCCATCGCCAGTTAGCCCCATGCCCCCACCCCAGGAAAGTGACCAGACCATCCAAACAGCCCAGCCCAGCATATGTGGAAGGGGGGCAATATGAGGTACTCAGCAAGGAGGGGGTGCCTGCAGGAAGGAGGGGAACCTGGGGGTCCGACCGTCCGAAGGAGGGGCCCACATCCACCCCAAAAACCTCCCAGGGGGAGAAGGGGGACAGCTACTCACCATACGAGGAACCAGGCGGGCACCGCTCCAGATATAACCCCTCTCCAAAAATTGGGGGGCTGTCAGCCAGGAGGAATGCTGCGACTCGAGCCGAGACCCGTTCGTATGTGACCTTGTGGGGCATTTATCTCGCAGGCCAGCCTCAGTCCAGTGGGGTTATGTCGTGGCCAGAGATGTATAGTAACTAAGTAGAACTACTTCACTATTGTACTTAAGTACCGAAAGGCGGTATCTGTACTTTCCTAGAGTAGAATTTTTTTCTCCTTCTTCCACTTTTACTTCACTACATTTTTTCAATGATTTCAATACTTCTACTCTCATATTTTTTTTTTTTTGTGCTGCATAGTTACTTGTTACTATTATAAAAATTACCACTGCCAGAACAGTAGATGTCAGGTTTCATGAAGCTCAAAACATGTGTATTATCATACGAAAATAAATGCTACTGTATGTATAAATAAAAGCTGCATTTGAAATAATAAAAAACAATATGATGTTCAAACTTTTGACTTCTTTCTTTAATAACTACATAACACAGTACTTGTACTTTTACTTTCAGTACTTGAGTAGCAATTTTTTTTTCAAAACTACTGGTACTTTTACTTTCAGTAATTGAGTAGCAAAATTTAAAAAAACACTACTTGCAATACTTAAGTACAAAAAATGTTGAATACTTTAGTACTTCTACTCAAGTCACTTTTTGATCAAGCACTTCCACTTCTACTCAAGTCACTTTTTGATCGAGCACTTGTACTTTTACTCAAGTATGGGTTTCGAGTACTTTATACAACTCTGGTCGGGGCCGACCTAGCGCTGAGCTGAGATCTTCGCGCGCTCGCTGGCCAGACTGGGGTGACCACTGGATCTAGATTATCCAGCCCGTCGCCCAGGCCGGCAGTTGATTGTAGATCTCACAGGATAAATCCAGGAGGAAAAAAATGTTCTATATAAAAAATTATGCCAGGACCAAAGATCCCAGTAAGGAACTAGGTCCTTACTCCTGACTAGGCAGAAAAAACTGAGTGACTATAGCAGGGAGAGGGAGTATAGCCCTTGGGACTGCCCATGGGTGTAGTCAGAATTTTTTTCTGCCTAGTGTCCTACTCCTGTAAGGGGCAGTATAACCCAATGGGTATGAATACCAGGAGCTGTGTCTGTCAATGAACGAAAGAGAAATCACAGTTTTTCTACCTTTAGTGTGCAGTATTCAGTGCTGTCATATGGCTTAAATTCCTCTTCCTGCTGAGTCCAAGAGCAGCAAGTGGGTGTGGTTACTGAAAGCTAGTAATATCACTTCCAGGGAGGGACACTGTTCCTGTTTAGCCAGGGGGAATATATAGAATGGGAGGAACTGATCATAGGTTCCCGTCCAGTGTTCTCTCATCAGTAACATCAGTAAGGATGCATTGTACAGTACATCCTAATTCATGGGAAAATGAAAAAATAAAAAATTAGCCAATTAAACAGGGGGGGGGGGGGTTGTAGCTGTACATACTGTATACAGTATAGCTGTGCTGGGGGGGAGGTGCACATATACAGTATAGCTGTGCTGGGCTCTGAATTAAGACTACCATAGGAAATGGAAGCTGGACACAGGGGTGGGGTGGGGGATTGTTAGTGTAGCTGGAAGGGCTTTGGGGTCTCAGCTCACAGTCTACAACAGATATCCCCAGTCTCCCGCGACTTGCGGGAGTCTCCTGCCTTTGGCTGGCGGCTCACGGACACCCGCCGTGCGATCTCCCAACTGCCGCGGGAGAATTAGGATGTCAGGGACAGAGCCGCTGCTTTCTGTATAGTTCCGGCTCTGTCACAGGCGGAGTGATATGAAATGCATCTGTGACAGGAGCCATACAGGAAGCAGCGACTCTGCTCCTCTCTGTTGCAGCAGCTGCTTCCTCTAGCAGTACCCGCATTACCCGCCAACAGTGCCAGCAATACCCACCAGCATTACCCGCCAGCAGTAACCACCAGCATTACCCACCTGCATTACCAGCTAGTACCCGCCAGCAGTAACCGCCAGCAGTACCCACCAGCATTATCCGCCAGCATTACCCGCCAGCAGTAACTGCCACCAGTAATCACCAGCAGTAACTGCCAGATTACCCACCAGCAGTACCCACTAGCAGTAACCGCCAGCACTACCCACCAGCATTAACCACCAGCAGTAACCACCAGCAGTAACCACAAGCATTACCCACCTGCATTACCAGCTAGTATCTGCCAGCAGTACCCACCAGCATTATCCGCCAGCATTACCCGCCAGCAGTAACTGCCAGCAGTAATCACCAGCAGTAACTGCCAGATTACCCACCAGCAGTACCCACTAGCAGTAACCGCCAGCACTACCCACCAGCAGTAACCACCAGCAGTAACCACCAGCAGTAACCGCCAGCATTACCTGCCAGCAGTGCCAGCAATATCCACCAGCATTACCCGCCAGCAGTAACCACCAGCATTACCAGCTAGCAGTAACCGCCAGAAGTACCCGCCTGAAGTACCCGCCTGAAGTACCCGACAGCAGAACCCACCAGCATTACCAGCCAGCAGTAACCACCAGCAGTAACCGCCAGATTACCCACCAGCAGTAACCGCCAGCACTACCTGCCAGCAGTAACCGCCAGCACTACCCACCAGCAGTAACCACCAGCAGTAACCACCAGCATTACCCACCAGCAGTAATCGCCAGCAGTAACTGCACCAGCAGTACCCGCCAGCAGTCTGCAAAATAAGTAGAAAATGTATGTGCATTAGCATGTGTAAATTGTTGCAATATGTTTTTTTAATAACTAGTTGTGTTTTGTCACAATATGTCATGTCCTTGTTCATACATGTTCGAATAAGGACATTTTCTGGCTGCCTAAGTCACATGTGCTAGGGGTGCAACTAACCCCCAGCATGTAACTGTAAATATCCCAGCATGTGCAGTGTTTCTGACTCCTACCACCATGACCACTTCAAATCACTAAAGTGGTCATGGTGGTTAGAGTGTTCCTTTAATATCTCTCAGCGGCGCGGGGAGGGGGGCAGTGGCATCGCGGAGTGCCACTTCCATTAAATGAGTTTGCCACCTCCCTGAAATGAGTTCTTGCAGGTTGGGATGCCTGCTACAATGATCACTATACCTTAACTCCACATGATTCAGCTTAGCAAATTCAGATAAAGGGAGATAGCATTGTCGATGAAGAACAGGAAGAAGCTGATTGTCTAACTTAGATAAGACTTTCTAAGCTAGACAAGCAGCTAGCCAGAAAATGTATAATATCAAAGATAAAGATATTTAGCATACTATTAATAGGAAAAATTTAATTTTTTGACTGGAATTACACTTTAAAAAAAAAAATCAGCACAAGGGACATACTGTAACTGACAGTCATTAGGAGGTGTCCCTTGTGCTGATGCCTCTTCTATAGCTTGCAGCACGGATCTGTGTATTCTGATGGCATTTCCCTAGTATAAGAATACAAAGACACAGCAGGGAGGATTCCACATTGGGTGTGTGGATGGAGGAATTGGGTCAGTTCTTTTTCCTTCAACCCGCTGGTTCAACGGACAAAAACTGATTAATGTATGGGCTACCTTACTCTTTAAATTAGCCAGTCCTGGAGAACTAGGTCCAGGAACACTCTCTCAGTAGCTGTGTATGAACTACAGTGTACAGTGGAGGTTTGGCATGAGTACTGTTTTGAATAATGAAAGCCTGAACATACCATTGTGGCTTACACAGGGAGAGAACATATTTTGTGCATTTTCCAAAATAATGTGAAAGAGAAGAAAATATATATTTTTGGCAATGTAGTTTTGGATTCTTAAGCTGGCCATAAATGGCTTGGATTTCAGCCAACATTTGAGCCATAAAAGGCCTTAAAAGCATCACCCTGCTCTACACAAATCAGTTTAATCAAGCGAGCCGGGTGAGAAATTACCATCTGAGTCAGATGTATTTACTGTTCGGCAGTGCCATTGTATATTCCGGCAGCTGAAGGTGCCGTGGCTGCCTGAATACAATAACTGGCAATATGAACAAAAGCACTTTTCAAAAACCATCAGCTATTGAAGTCTGTGAACTGAATTCAGCATTTTTAAATGCTAATATGAATGGTGTTGAAACACTTAAGTAACTATTCTTTAAAAAATCACCATACAAATATCTCAACACATGAACAGTCATCATGAATAATTCCAGCAATACATTGAATATGTGTGAAATGTCATTTTCTACTTATTTCCTATAATTATCAGCTCCATCTAGTGGCCGCAATGGGGTATTTTACTGATTGTGGCATTCCAGAAAAATACTGCAATATGGCTACTAGATGGAGCTGACGATTATAGATTAAAAAAAAAATAATAATAAATAAAATTCAATTTCACACAAAAAAAACACACATTACAGGAAATTAATACATATAAATATAAATAAATAGATCCTTTAACGAAAACAGGGATTGAAACCTTCCCCTTAAAAATAAAACAAGTACTAAAAACACCCTGTCACCATTGGTAAATGTTAAACAATTTTGCGCTTTCAATATCACTATTTCTTTCTTCCTATGACCTACCCCAATCCTCATTAACCTCCCCCCCCCCCCATCATAGCCCCAATCCTCACACTAATCCTTCCTGTAACCCCTAATTCTCACCTGCAACACTAACCCTCACAACAATCCTCCCTGTAACCCCTCGTGCTAATCTTCTGTGTTACACCGACCCTCACACTAACCTTCCCTGCAACCCCAATCCTCACACTAATCTTCAATCTAACACCAATCCTTGCTCTAATCTTCCATGTAACACTCGTCCTCACTCTAATCTTCCATGTAACACCAATCCCCATAGTAATCTTCCATGTAACACCAATCCCCATAGTAATCTTCCATGTAACACCAATCCCCATAGTAATCTTCCATGTAACACCAACCCTCACACTAATCCTCCTTTGGTAACTGCAACCCTCTTGCTTATGTGTAAAAAAGAAAAGTGCGCTGGTCTGTGATAAAGCTGCTACCAGAAAGTATAAATGAATAATGTGTAAGTGGATTGTGCGCTAAATCCAAATAAATATGAACAACTCAATGTGCATAAATAAATATGAGTAAATATAACCAAAACATGAAAAGTCCAAAACACAACGTGATGTGACTCCCCAAATTATATATTCTGGTGGTATACAAATATTGACAGATGGTGATCAATTCAAATGGTGACTTTGAAATCCCTCCACCTGGTGAAATTCCTCCTTACCGGACGGATATAAAGTAAGTGCCAATCATTGAAGTATTTCAAAAACCAATTTCTTGTGCCCACACAAAAGAAATAGTGCTCTTCACCGTGCATGCAATAGCCAGCATGGCCCCTTACCAGAACGGTATGTAAACAGCACTCTGCAAACTCCTGGAGATAGTCCAACTGTGTCTTTCCAGGTGAGCCAATGCGGTCAGTTGGCAATATTCAGCAGGGTTATTAACATCAATTCCAGCATCGACCTCCTCTGCTGCCACTTCCAGTAATCTCTTCTATGGTAATATTTACTCATATTTATTTATGCACATTGAGTTGTTCATTTTTATTTGGATGTAGCGCACCATCCACTTACACACAACCCTCTTGCTTACCCTGTGACCTTAACCCTAACCCTCATAATAACTCTCCCTCTAACCTTTTTACTTCCACTGAACCTTCCTATAATTCTAACCCTTACAATAACCTTCCCTCTAACTCCTTATTTTCTTTATTTTAACAAACATAAGCACAAAACAAAATGGTACAAATAAAATAAATACATAAATAAGTTGTATTTTATAAAGTTATTGTTTTTCTGCTTAGTCCAATCCCTAATTATCTCACTTTGCGACGTGAGGGATTGCATTTCGCATGATGTCACTTCCAGTGGGGCTCCCATTTGGTGGGTGATGTTCCATCACACTTCTATTTATAGTCCTGATTATGTGGCTCTGCCAGTATGAGCATAAGGCATCGGTTTCTTGGTTTACCTAACTCTTTGACTAGTAGGGCTCACCATATACTGTATGTTACAAACTAACCAAGCAATCTTTATCCAATCACTGGATCTAGCAAAAACTATGTGTAGCAGGTTTTCCAGGTATTGGGACTGATGTGGGTCTGCCATGGCTACCGGTGACACCTTCAGCCCATTTAAGCTGAATACCCAAGTGTGAGATTGGAGACAATGACCATTCCGGAATCTCTGGTTTGTTTTGTTTATTTGATATAGGGGATGGAAGAAGGGAATGAGTGAGATACTCCTCTGGCTCAACTAGGTACAAATGGGACACTTTGTAGAAAAATGCCTTTCAGCGCTGTCTTGACGCCGGCCGGATGCCTACCAACGCTTACCAGCGCTTGAAAAACACTGACTTGCTGAACTGTACTATTCACGGAAACCTTACAGGAAAACTACGTCACAGTTGGTGGATTCTCCTACTAGAGAAAATGCAGTCCTGAATCTATTGATCACTAATGACCCAGACCTAATCTCAGAGGTAGGAGTCCAGGACTACCTGGGCTCTAGCGATCACAGGATGATCACATTTAGCGTAAATAACAATGTAACAAGGCAAGTGGGGAACATAAGAACCCTAAACTTCAGAATGGCAAACTATCCAAAATTGTGCTCATTGATGGAAAGGGTAAACTGGAACCAAACCCTGGAATCACTGACCACGGAGGAAAAATGGGAATGCTTTAGGAACATATTAAACAAATGCATCTTGCAGTGCATTCCTATGGGAAATAAATTTAGAAGAGACAAAGCCAAACCTGGCTGGCTAAACTGTAACGTTATTAGGGGGAAAAAATGGCCTTCAATAAATATAAATCAGAGGGCACAGTATCGGCTTTCGAGCAATACAAGGAAGCAAATAAGAAAAGTAAATATGAAATCAAAATGGCTAAAATCAACTTTGAGAGACAAATAGCGGAAGATAGTAAAAAGAATCCAAAGAAATTCTTTAAATATATCAACAGCAAAAAAACTAGGGCAGAGCATATTGCACACATAATTAACAATGATGGGAGGATGGTTACAGAGGACACTGAAAAAGCAACCGTGCTGAATGCTTTTTTCTCGTCAGTCTTTACACAGGAAAAGGAGGGGTACACTGACCACGACTATATGGTTAGTAGTAATGCACAGGTCTTGCCGCTATGGCTAACAGAGGGTGAAATCAGGGAAAGGCTGGATAAAATTAACACAAACAAATCACCAGGCCCGGATGGCGTACATCCGAGTGTACTCAAGGAACTCAGTAAGATTATATCTTGACCACTGTTCCTGATCTTTGTTGACAGTATTGTGACAGGAAATGTACGAGGGGATTGGAGGAAAGCTAACGTGATACCGATATTCAAAAAGGGGCAGAGGCATATCCCAGGAAATTATAGGCCTGTCAGTCTGACATCGATAGTAAGTAAACTTCTGGAGGGGATGATAAGGGACTATATCGTAGAGTTTGCTAAAGACAACAACATCATCAGCAGTGATCAGCACGGGTTTACAAATGGGCGTTCTTGTCAAACCAATCTCTTAACATTCTATGAGGAGGTGAGCTGTGAGCTAGATAGGGGCAGATCAGTGGATGTGGTGTACCTGGATTTCGCTAAGGCGTTTGATACAGTTCCCCACAAGCGCTTAATTTATAAAATAAGGTCTGCAGGTATCGACCGCAAAGTTTGCTCTTGGATACGGAACTGGCTAAAAGGGCGTGGTAAGCGGGGTCCCCCAAGGCTCAGTCCTGGGACCTACCTTGTTCAATTTATTCATAACAGCATTGAGGACGAGATCAGTAGTTCGATATCAGTTTTTGCAGATGGCACAAAATTGGGCAGGGCAATAACTGCACAGCATGAAGCAGATATCCTACAGAATGACCTGGACAAAATAACAGAGTGGGCAACGACATGGCAAATGAGGTTTAATGTGGAGAAGTGTAAGGTTTTGCACTTGGGGACTAAAAACATAAAAGCACAATACAAGTTAGGGGAGGATCCCTTGGGGGAATCAAAAATGGAGAAAGATCTGGGAGTCTTGGTAGATGATAGGCTAGGCAATAGCATGCAATGTCAAGTGGCAGCTGCCAAAGCCAGCAGAATATTAGCATGCATAAAGAAAGGGATGTATTCCAGAGATAAGACTATAATCCTTCCACTTTATAAAACTCTGGTCCGACCACATCTGGAGTATTCTGTCCAGTTCTGGTCACCAGTCCTCAGGAGGGATGTGTTGGAGCTGGAGAGAGTCCAGAGAAGGGCAACTAAACTAATTAGGGGATTGGAGGACCTTAATTCTGAAGAGCGTCTGCAATCGCTTGATTTATTCTCCCTGGAGAAGAGACGCCTGAGAGGGGACATGATAGCAATTTATAAATATCTCAATGGTGATCTCAGCATAGAAAAACAGCTATTCAGTCGAAGGGATTGCATGAGGACTCGAGGGCATACAATGCGATTAGAGGAGAAGCGTTTTAACCTCAGGCAACGTGGGGGGTTCTTTACTGTTAGGGCTACAAGATTGTGGAATTCTCTACCACAAGAGGTGGTTTCTGCGGGAAGTATGGTGGCTTTCAAAAGACTCTTAGACATACATCTCAAGGATCAGAACATTCAGGGGTATGTGAGATGACTATGGCCACACACGCCTACACAGGTTGAAATGGATGGACTATTGTCTTTATTCAACCTCACCTACTATGTAACTATGTATTTGAACTTGACTTCTGACACTCTGGTTTGCTCAAAAGTCCTGCATACACTCCCTCCAGTCCTTCCTGACTGAGGTAGCTCCTGTAACTGCTTCTGCAACTCTCAACACTGTACACTGCACACTGCACGCTGTACACTTTAACACTTCAGGGCCCAACTGCTGGTGCCCCCTTTACACTTCAGGGTCCTTTTACTAGTCACCCCCTTTACACTTCAAGGTCCTCTCACTAGGCACCCCCTTTACACTTCAGGGTCCTCTCACTAGGCACCCCCTCTGCACTTCAGGGTCCTCTCACTAGGCATCCTCTTTATACTACAGGGTCAATACTGGCACCCCCTGTGCTCACGAACTGGAAATGCTTTCCTGAAACTGGACCCCTCTCGGCTCTGCTGTTCCTCGGCACACCGGATCCTCTCTGCAGCTCAGCTCAGCCCCCTGTCACCTCAGGCAAGCCGCCTGGGACACCCGATCCTGCTGACAGGAGGAGAGACAGCCGTACGCTCCCTCCTGGGACTCTGCTTCCCACCAAAGATGCTGCGTCATATGCTCCCCTTAAACTTATACCCACTCCCAGAATGCTGTGCGGCAGAATCAGCCTTTCCGGGATAGATACAGGCCTGAGTGTACCATTGGCTGGATTTCCTCCACTGCCCAATGAGAACCCTCTCATGGAGCACAGTGGGGAGACTCCCCAGTCTCAACAGCTACACCTCGGAGACATGACAGCCCAGCTGAAAATAATGGCCCTGCTGTTAGGCAGCCAAGGCCCACTATTCTTTACCTAGCACCTACCTTGTAGGGTGCTTCATATGAAATATGAGTAAATATCTAAATTATTCAATTCATTTGTGATCAATTAGGCAGGCCTTTGCACTACACACTTGCTGGTAGATCTAAAGGAGATCGTACAATCAGATTGTGACATGATTGTAACATAACCTTACTGGGGTTTGCATGGACTACCTTGCCCAAGCCAATACATCTATATTATCTCTTTAGCTTAGCTCTGATATTCTTTTACTCTATACATGTCTACTGTTAGGCCCCATGTACCCTAGCATTTTCAGATGCCCAGAAGGTATAGGTGTTATTTTATGGCACTTCAATAAAGTAAAACGAACATAAATTAAAGTGGCTCTAAAGTCAAGCCTTTTTTTATTGTTTCCCTTTAATGCATTCCCTGCATTAAGGTTAAAAAAAAAAAAGTCCCACAGCTTGTCTCCACACCTAAACACTTACCTGAGTTCTGTGCCCATCTGCAGCCCCGCTCTCCTCTTCCTCTTCTCACATGACACATAGGCAGTTGTGGGAGTCATTGGCTCCTGCTGCTGTTATTCAATTCCTGTGAGGAGACCACAGGGGGGGCTGAGCCACGTTATGTGTGTCTATAAACACACACAGCCTGGCTCGGGAATCTGCCCACATCAGTGTCCCCTCAGCAGATGGCTTGCTGAGAGGGCACTCAGAGAAGAGGAGGAGAAGAGAGCACTGGAGAGAGACTACAGAAGAGGAGGACCGGGGCTGTTTTAAGCAATCCCATTACACAGAGCAGGTAAGTATAACATCTTTTTTATTTTAGGAAAAAAATAATTACCCTTAGAACCACTTTAACAATGGCCCCTACACAGCTTACACTATCACAGATGCGTTCTTATGGGCCAGTGTAAAATGTGTTTACCACATATTTGTGTATACTTCTATAGGTTTTTCTTGTCTTTGTATAAATCAACTTCTGAGAACTGCTGCGCAGCAGCCTATTTTAGAAACCTGGAAATTCTGTAATTTCATATTATCCTGGTTACTGGTAGATAATTCAAATTCCATGCACAGGAAAAGTTATGTCTTCCAGACTCACCCACGATGAGGTCAGTTTTATCAGCGATGTCCACAATTTTTTCCCCCTCCCATGAAACTGAAGTATAATTCTGGGCAGACTGATTTTATAGCAGCAGTTAGCTGCCAGTGACTGATATTTTATGTTAAAGACAACAGCAGCACGTACAGTGCATTCAGAAAGTATTCACAGCACTTCACTTTTTCCACATTTTATTATGTTACAGCCTTAGTCCAAAATTGATTAAAGCGGAGTTCCGGGCACGAAAACATTTTTCCAATAAACATACCCCAGGGACAGTCAGGGCTAGTACATTCCACAATGGCTAGCCTCTGATCTGTCCCGGTTCGCACTTACCTGCAAGAAGAAATACTCACTTATAAAATTTCTTCTCCAGCGTTGTGATCTCTGTTGTGGGCAGCTGAAGCCGGCGCGATCCTCTTCCGCGTCCTCTTCCGTGTCTTCTTCTCCCAGAATGCGCCTGCACCGGCCCCTCTCGTCACTTCCGTCGCGGCGCCGCATTCCTCCACAGCTTCTGGGCATGCCCAGAAGCTGTTTAGCAGGGAATGCGGCGTCGACCCGGAATTGACGAGCGGGGCCGGTGCCGTCGCATTGATTCCTGGGAGCGATGACGTTCAGCTCCCAGGAATCATCGCAAAGGAGGAAGTGACGGCGGAGCCGCGGCACAGAGGGAGGAAGTGAAGAATAGGTGAGTATTTTCTATCTAAAATTACAAGGTGAGTAAAAAAAAAATATATACCTAATTATCCAATTCCTTTTCAGATGAAGAAGATCCAGCGGATGGGCATAAAATCGATTAGGTGGATTTTGTGCCCGGAACTCCGCTTTAAATTCATTGTTTTCCTCAAACTTCTACAAACAATACCCCATAATGACAATGTAAAAGAAGTCTGTTTGAAATCTGTGCAAATTTATTAAAAATAAAAAAACAAAAAAAAAAATCACATGTACATAAGTATTCACAGCTTTTGCCATGACACTCAGAATTCAGCTCAGGTGCATCCTGTTTCCACTGATTATCTTTGAGATATTTCTACAACTTTATTGGAGTCCACCTGTGGTAAATTAAGTTGATTGGACATGATTTGGAAAGGCACACACCTGTCTATATAAGGTCCCACAGTTAACAGTGCATGGCACAGCACAAACCAAGGTATAAAGTCCAAGGAATTGCACAGATCTGGGGAAGGGTAGAGAAAACTTTCTGCAGGATTGAAGGTCCCAATGAGCACAATGGTCTCCATCATCTGTAAATGGAAGAAGTTTAGAACCACCGGCCAAACTGAGCGGGGGAGTCAGGGAGGTGACCAAGAACCCGGTGGTCACTCTGACAGCGCACTCGCATTTTTTTGTGGAGAGAGGAGAACCTTCCAGAAGAACAACCATCTCTGAAACACTATACCAATGAGGCCTGTATGGTAAAATGGCCAGATGGAAGGCACTTCTCAGTAAAAGGCACATGATTGCCTGCCTGGAGTTTTCCAAAAGGCACCTGAAGGGCTCTCAGACCAGGCTCACCTAGCACTTACTGACAAACCTTGGGCATTTTAACAATTTATGTGAACAGCAACAATCTGAGAAAAGACAATTAGTATGTCAAAGAGCACGCAAGAAACAAAACAATATACACTACTCAAAATAATTAAAGGAACACTTTGAAAACACGTCAGATCTGAATGAGGAAAAATATCATGCTGGATGTCTATACTGATATGGACTGGGTAATGTGTTAGGAATGAAAGGATTCCACATCGTTTGATAGAAATTAAACTGATCAACCTACAAAGGGGCTGAATTCAAAAACACCCCAAAAATCAAAGTGAAAAAATGATGCAGCAGGCTAGTCCATTTTACTGAAATGTCATTGCAGGATCTCAAAATGGTACTCAGTAGTTTATATGGCCCCCACGTGCTTGTATACATCCCTGACAACGCTGGGGCATGGTCCTAATGAGATGACGAATGGTGTCCTGGGGTATTTTCTGCCAGATTTTGACCAGGGCATCACTGAGCTCCTGAACAGACTGAGGTGCAACCTAGCAATGTTGGATGGACCGAAACATCATTTCCCAGCAGTGCCCTAATGGATTTAGGTCAGGCAATCATGGAGGCCATTCAATGGTATCAATTCCTTCATCCTCCAGGAACTGGCTGCATACTCTCACCACATGAGGCTGGGAATTGTCGTGCACCAGGAGGAACCCAGGACCCACTGCATAAGCGTAAGGTGTGACAATGGGTCCAAGGATTTAATCCCAATACCTAATGGCAGTCAGGGTGCCATTGTCTAGCCCAGTGTTTCTCAACTCCGGTCCTCAGGGCACACTAACAGGCCAGGTTTGCAAGAAAACTGAAATACATCACAGGTGATATCATTTGCTGCTCAGTGATTGCAGTATTCTAGTCTGCATCACTCCAAGGTAATACTTAAAATCTGGCCTGTTAGTGTGCCCTGAGGACCGGAGTTGAGAAACACTGGTCTAGCCTGTAGAGGTCTGGGCATCCCTCCATGGATATGCCTCCCAAGACCATGACTGACCCACCACCTAACCGATCATGCTGCACAATGTTACAGGGTTTAATAATAACAACTGGTGCACAACGGGGAAGAAGAAGTAATACTAGGGACTTCACGAGTGTCACTAGGAAAAACAAGGGATCAAACAAATGAATAATGTCAAACAAAGGGACAGTTCATAAATCCATATAAAAGGTCCATAAGAAATAAAAAATCCCAAAAAGCACTCCGTAGGCAGCTCTGGTGACAAGTAGAAGATGCTTGGAGCCAACTGGAAGGAAAACACAGGCGCCACTCTAAGTGCAGGATCTTGAGATTTATTTAAAAGAACCAAAGGAAAAGTACTCACAAAGATAATAGTGTAAAAAGCATCGTAGAAAATCACTCCGGTATTAGGATCAGGATGGCTTGAGCGGTTGCGGTATACAGGCAGTGAACGGTGGCAGTCCGTACTTCCTGGTCGCGGGGACACTCTGATGCCGATCTGTCGTCACTTCCGGGATACGTGATTACGTCATGGTGCCGGCGACGCGTTCTCGGAGCATGCGCTCCTTCCTCAGGCCGATAATGCGCCATTTTGGATGTGGGACTTAAATACAGTGGACATCAGAACCTGTTCGGTCATAAAGCCCACCCTATCTGCCGAATATAGCGGCAGATCGGTCTAGACACTATTTCAATACATAAATACAATATAAATCGTGTAGATAAAAGGCTTGAACAAATTAAAAGCAATGTCAAATATTAGCAGTGGTTGAAAGATTGGCATGAGGACAAATGATAACATCAGAAAATAAATAAATAAAAAATAAACAGAAAATAAACAAATAATAAACAGAAAATAATAAACAATAAAAAAGAGAATACCATGGATATATATAAATGTAAAATATAAAATGTAAATGCTCCAATGAAAAAAGATATATATATATATATATATATATATATGCGTGTGTCTAAAAATAAATATATATACACACATATATACACAGAAAATGTATACACAAGAGATATATATCTATTGGAGGATCCCCATCTAAGAATATTTTAAATATTATAAAGAATATTTTAAAAATGATTTTAAAAATATGTATACTCTTTCATAATATGAAGAATGGATGTCCTATGAAGGAGAGTAAAAAAGGTGAATAGGCGTAACCAAGATGTAAATCCAATACGCCTCCCTTTGGCACAACCGTTTGAAACGTTCGGCTGGCGTAAAGGTAGTTGGTATAGACTCTATGATCCACACCCTGAGACCAAGAGAAGATTTATCAAGTTGCAATAAAAAATGGCGTGGAACGCTATGCTTATGCTCCCCTGCTTCTACAAATCTGCGATGTTCCCCAAATCTTTTCCTCAGGGGACGGATAGTCCTTCCTACGTAAAACTGACCACAAGGGCATGTCAAACAATAGATGACATAGTCTGTGGAACAATTATAAAATTTGGTGATGGGATATGTTTTGCCTTTGGCCTCAAAACTTTTTTGCCCATGGGTTACATGCTTACAAGTCAAGCATAATGTTTTGCGGCATTGGAACATGCCTACGAGCGGAATAAGGCATGGTCTCGCTAGGAGGCATATGGGTGGGTTCTTAAGTTCACTAGGAGCCACCATACTTTTAATGTTTCTAGCCTTTCTGTAGGTGACCCTGGGTTTAGATGGTAGATTATCCTTAAGATGGGGATCCTCCAATAGAATCGGCCAATGTTTCACCAAGACTTGTTCCATCTTTTTAAATTTAGTATGGAATTGAGTAACAAATCTTGGTATTGCAAGCTCTATGTCTAGTGTCTTCTTCTCATTCCGTACATAGCCGGTCAAATACATGTTCTGGGAAAGGTTTAAAAGGGGTTCTGGAAAAGCCTTGTCTGTAAACTTTTTCTTTAGTATGACACTTTGTTCCGCGTAGTCTCCATCATTAGTACAGTTTCTTCGAAGTCTGCAGAATTGGCTCTTAGGGATATTATTCATCCACCTGGAGTGGTGGCAACTCTTGAAGTGCAAAAATGAATTGCCCGCTGTAGGTTTGGTATAATTCTTAGCCTCTATTTTTCCTTCATGATGGTAAACAAGGAGATCCAAAAAGGCCAAATCAGCAGGATGATGTACTGAAGTGAATGATAGACTGTAGTTGTTGGAGTTACAATGGCTAACAAATTCTGAAAGTAGAGTTTCAGGGCCATCCCCGATGACAATTATGTCGTCTATATACCTCCCATAAAAAATAATATGGGAGGTATACGGATTATGGTTCCAGACATAATTGTCCTCCCACATGCCCATAGTCACATTGGCATAGCTGGGGGCAAAGTTTGCCCCAATAGCTGTGCCATTGACCTGCAGGTAAAAATCCCCATCAAATTGAAAATAGTTGTGGGTGAGACAGAACCTAGTTGCTTCCACAACAAACTGGGCTTGTGATGGGTTGATGGTGGGATGATTCACAAGAGACCGAGCTACTGCTTCAAGGCCTACAGAGTGGGGGATGGAGGTATATAGGGACTCTACATCCAAGGAAACCCACATGTATGTGGGTTCCCAACTATATGATGATAGTAATTCCAAAAGGTGGACTTCATCCCTGATGTAGGATGGCAAATTTTGGGCCAAGGGCTGTAGAAATTGGTCCACATACTGTGAAAATGGATTTGTAATACTATCCATGGCCGCAACTATCGGTCTACCTGGTGGATTCTCAGAGTTTTTGTGCACTTTGGGCATATGATAAAAATAAGGTGTAGAAAATAAATCTCTATTAATAAAGGAGTATTCTGATTTGTTAATAATGCCAGCTTCCTTAGCCTGTGTTAGGAGCCCTGTGGCCTCGCAAAAATAGCTGTATTGAGGGTCTGATTGAAGTTTACAGTATGTGGCAGTATTTGCCAGGAGGCGATGGGCTTCCCTAAGGTAGTGAGCTCTGTCTTGAATAACTATACCTCCTCCTTTATCTGCATTTTTGATAATCAAGTCATAGTTTTTGGACAGCTCAGTAAGGGCCTGTCTCTCCCTGCGATACAGATTGGAGATTTTAAGGAAAGACTTGTTACAGGAATTGTTTTGGGTACACATCTTTTTTATCTCAGAGAAAACCACCCGGTAAAAAGTCTGTACATAGGGACCTTTTGAACGTACAGGATTGAAATTGGATTTGGACCGAAAGCTGGTATGCTTTATTGGTGGAGTTGTGGAGGGTGCTGGGTAAAATAGGCCAAATCTTCGTTATCATCACTAATATATAGTTCCTCAAGGAGCTTTAATCCTATCGGGTCGATAGAAGACTCCGATTCTGTCTCTGGAATAGATAAGGATGGCTGAGTGGAACTATTTTGGTTGGCTTGAATTTGAAAGTGTCGTCTTAACGTGAGTGTACAGATAAAGCTATTTAAATCTTTTAATAATGTGAATGGGTTTGGGGTAGCCGATGGAGCAAAATGGAGGCCTCTATGAAGTAGTGAGGCCTCTGATTGGGACAAAATATGTGAAGATAGGTTAAATATTTTATGGTTTCTGGAGTCTTACTCTTTTCTTTGTTGATAGAGCTTCCTCTCCCCCCCCCCCCGCTTCCCCCTTCGTCGAGTTTTCTCTTTGAGTGGGCGGGCGGAGGGGGAAGGTTTGAAAACTCCTGGGTATCTGATACACCATCCTGAAAGGCGGTAATATCAGGGGAGCTGGACCTATGTCTATCCCTGGTAGGTCCCACTGCGGGGGAACTGGACCCACCAAGGGTAGTGGTAGATGGCTGCATCGGAGAGGGCGGGTCCTGTCCTGCAGTTACCCCTAGTGTCTCAGAGTGGCCTCCAGGTGCTGAGAGGGTAGAGGGACCCCTTGGGGTCATGTTTGTCTGTTTTGGGCCACCCTTCACAGTGCTAGGGTTGCGTTTTTGTCTATGCTGACGCTGCGGCTTGGGTATAGAAGAAGAGGGTGGCCTGGGGTCTAACCCTGAAGTATCACCTCCAGAATTGGGAGGAACCAAATTTCCCCCTTTTTATGTTTGTATTTATGCCCCTCTGGCAGTTTTCCCTCTTATAATTGATAGTGTTCCTATGTGGGATGGAATTAGTATAATGCTTGTAAGTGATACATGATGGATGGCTAGACTTTTCCCCATGCTGGGAGGTTCTATTGGGAGCCTGTATATTACACTCCATGAGTGGTGTAATTTTGGAATTCGGGTGGGACTCACTTCCCATATTACTCTTTTTCCAATTAAAAACTCGATCTAGGTTGTAGTCATCAAGATCTCTGCAAACTTTTCCTAGTTTTGTCTGCAAGGCTACTTCTTCCTTTTTCTTTGTATGAATTCTGTGTGTGCGTAACCATGAATGGGGCAAATGGGGGGCGAGGGCCACTAAAGAGGATATGGTCTCTCTAAGTTTTAAAATATCTTCACCATATTTAAGGTCTCTTTGTTGGATAATAATTTGCATCCACTTTCGTGTGCAAAATTCTGAAATCTGACACCATTCTTTATCTAGAGCAGGGGACAAAAAGGAGCAGGTCTTGAGGACTCTAAGGCCTCTTGGGGAAATCATGATAGAGAGATATACAATGTTACAGGCAGCATAACATTCTCCATGGCTTCTCCAAAACCTTTCACGTCTGTCACATGGTGAACCTGCTCCCTCTGTGAAAAACACAGGGCACCAGTGGAGGACCTGCTAATTCTGGTGTTCAATAGCAAATGCCAATCGAGCTCCATGGTGCCAGGCAGTGAGCACAAGGTCCACTAGAGGATGTCGGGCCTCACAGAGATTTTTTCTGATTGTTTGGTCAGAGACATTCACACCAGTGGCCTTCTGGAAGTCATTTTGTAGGGCTCTGGCAGTGCTCATCCTGTTTCTCCTTGCACAAAGTAGCATGGGTTAAGGCCCTTCTACAGCCCTGTCAAGCTGCCTGTCTCCTGGAACCTCCATGTTCTTGAGACTTTGCTGGGAGACACAGCAAACCTTTTGGCAATGGCACATATTGATGTGCCATACTGGAGGAGTTGAACTGCCTGTGCAAACTCTATAGGGTCCAGGTATCGCCTCATGCTGACCCTAGCCAAATGCAAAACGAGTGAAAAACATTCGGAAAAGATGAGTAGGGCAAAAAAATGTCAATGGCTTCCACCTGTAAAACCATTCCTGTTTTGGAGGCCGTCTTATTGTTGCCCATTTAGTGCCCCTTTGGTTATTTCATTAACACCAAAGCAGCTGAAACTGATTAATAACCCCCTCTGCTATTTAATTGACCAATATCCCAGGAGTTTAATTGACTTGATGCTATACTCTGATTAAAAAGTGTTGATTTAATTTTTGTGAGCAGTGTATTTTGTTTGGAGGGAATAATAGCTAAGCACTAGCAATTTGCAGTTGCATGGGTAGCCTATGCCTAGTACCAAGAGATAAAAAAAAAGCTAGAAAGAGTAATTATAGTAGCTAAACAGTTCCTTTCTCACTGGCTACTGGTAGATTAAATAAGCACGTTGGCTGGCAGCCAAAGGGCTTTTAAGAAATAACACAGTCTCAAATAGGGAAGAAAGCCAGGTTGCTGAAGTGTGAGCTTTTACCAGTCCTGCACTCACTCCTAGATTCCCTATGCATACACTCTGACTCATTTTGGTATGTTAGCCATCAGCAGGGGGAGGGGAGGTTTTAGCATAGCAGTCCAATCACACAAGGTGTTCACCGAATGCCTCACACCCTCCCAGGGAGAAGACTCCTGATTTCCTAGTCAAAGCTCCTTGGAAGTGTCCTTGGGCGATAGCCACTTGAACAGGTTCCTGGGTACACCCGGTTACGGTCACCAGCATGTGAATTCCAAACACGCTCGGGCTAGGGGGGTGATCTCCGGCGGTGGGGTACCTTACAGATACACAGCTCAGTCCCCGTACACTCCTGCAGTTTAGACTAAAGCCGGCCATAGACGGTTCAAATCTTGGCTGGTTCAGCAGGTACCGAACCAAGATTCGAAGCATGTATTGGCAGGCAAAATGTAGCAACCCCAATTTGAGAACACACTAGCTCCACGAAAAGGATTCCCCCATCAGTGACTGTGTTGATAGGGGAATCGAGAGATTTTCTTTCCTGCAGGAAAGAAAATTGCTCCATCTATGACCGGCTTAAGCCTGTGCCCAAGTTCTGATTGATCATTCATTGTCAGTCAGAGGCTGGGTTTCAGGCTGCAGTCACAATGCACATCCTGCTCTTCTGTCTGCTTTATCGGTATGTGTATCCACAGCAGGATGAATACACAGTAGGTGTGCTGAGAAAGGAGAGGGGGAAGGTTGAATGTTCTGTGTTGGATCTAGACTGCACCCCCCCCCCCCGCGTCTATGCTGTAATGCTGTCTTGTGTCTCCCTTCCCAATCCTGCAGTCTCTGTGCCCTCCCCAACAGTCCTGCGGCCTCTGTGCCCTCCCCAACAGTCCTGCAGTCTCTGTGCCCTCCCCAACAGTCCTGCGGTCTCTGTGCCCTCCCCAACAAACATGTGGTCTCTGTGCCCCCCCCAACAGTCCTGCGGTCTCTGTGCCCCCAACAGTCTTGTGGTTTCCATGCCCCCCCCCAACAGTCATGCAGTCGCTGCATCTCCTCCCCATTCAGGCAGTCTCTGTACTCCCCCCCACAATCCTGTAATCTCTGTGTCCCCCTTTACTGTGATTTCAATCCCCCCGAGTCTTGTTACCTCTATGCTCTCCCTCCAGTCATGCTGTCTCTTTATGGTCATCCCCAGTCCGTTGGTCTCTGTGTCCCCACTACCAGCCCTGCGGTCTCCATGTTCCTCTCTATTTCTGCTGTCTCCATCCCATTCCTAGTCCTGCAGTCTTTGTGTCCCCTCCCTAGTCCTGCAGTCTTTGTGTCCCCTCCCTAGTCCTGCAGTCTTTGTATTCTCTCCTTGGTCCAGTGGTCTTTGTGTCCCCTCCCTAGTTGAATGGTCTCTATGTCTCCAACCCTAGTTCTGCGGTCTAGTTTGACTGACTTAAAGCCGATTTCCGGCCTCAAAATCGAAAAAATTGATTTTGGGCCATCCGCTTGCTGATTGCAACCTGAAAAAGAAATGGATACTGCCTATTTTTTTTTTTTTATACTTACCTTATTATAGAAGAAAATATACTCACCTTCCTTCCACTTCCTCCCTCTGCGGCCGCGGCCCGCGCCGTCACTTCCGGTTTGCACTGACTCCTGGGAGCTGAACGTCATCGCTCCCAGGAATCAATGCGCCTGCACCGGCCCCGCTCGTCAGTTCCAGTGCAAGCGCGGCATTCCCTGCTATACAGCTTCTGGGCATGCTGGGCATGCTGGAGAAGAACTTTTCAAGGTAAGAATTTCTTCTTACAGGTAGGTGCGACCCGGGACAGTTCAGAGGCTATCCATTATGGAATGTACTAGCCTTGACTTTCCCGGGGGTATTTTTAGCTAAAATTGACCCCCGAGGCCGGAACTCTGCTTTAACATTGTAAATAAAGGAAAATATTTGAGCTCAGTGTGGACACGTGAGAGTATATATGGAACATTAGTATATACACTATATTGTCAAAAGTATTGGGACACCTACCTTTACACGCACATGAACTTTAATGGCATCCCAGTCTTGGTCAGTAGTCAGTAGGATTCAATATTGAGTAGGCCCTCCCTTTGTAGTTATAACAGCTTTAACTGTTCTGGGAAGAGTTGAAGAGAAATTTGACTTTTCAATTTTTTTTATTTTATATTTTTATTGGATTTTTTATAGCAGAAAGTAGAAAAAAAAATTTTTTTTCCAAATTTTCAGTCTTTTTTGTTTATAGCGCAAAAAATAAAAACCACAGAGGTGATCAAATACTACTAAAAGAAAGCTCTATTTATAGGAAAAAATAGACAAACATTTTATTTTGATACAGCATTGCATGACCGCGCAATTGTGAGTTAAAGTAATGCATCGCCATATCGCAAAAAATGGCCTGGTCATGAAGGGAGGTAAACCTTTCGGTCAAGTGGTTAAAAATCTTAATTTTTTTAAGAAATCTAATATTGCACAAACAGGCTGCTTATCCCACTCACATGGTGTAAGCAGGGTGAGAATATTACTGCCACTAGTGTTAGACATTGTTTTGAGAAGACGTAGGTCAAAACAGTTCAATAGTTTCCCCTTGGATCTCTCAAAGAAATCAGAAGTGACCCTGGGGGGGTTGGTTATGAAATAAGTACAGCCATAAGGAAGATTTGTTTTTTATATACTTCAAAGTTTCATCTCAGTCCTTATTTGGCCAAATTTTCCCACTGAAGTCAAGAAGTGATTTCCTCCTGAAACTGTTCGGAATATAGGCTTGGATTGATATAATCTGGCCGCTGGGTTTTTGTTTGTTCAAGGCTCAAGCATCTGTTTAGCAGCCTGTTAGAATTAGCAGGGGTTTCACAGTCTCTCTGATCCCAATAACATTCAGGGGTTGATGGGAACCAACATTGATGACATCTGGTCATTAAAGTTAAAGCAAATGTTGATATCATATTATAATCAGACTACACATTTCCAAAACACTGCCTTATTTATCAAAGTGTCTTTCAGAAGAATTATTCCTGTGACAGACATTTAGATTAAAACATTTTATTCTCCAAGGGTTTTAAGAAAACTGGTTTACGTCAGCAGAACATGCCCTTGTGCCATCACAGTCTCAATAAGGAAGTACAATATTCCCTTATTGGATGTGCTTCTAATAGGGAAGTATAACACTTCCTCCTTAGGTCAATAGTTTAACTGGGGATGCAATTTCTGGTCCCATAAGGCCTCCTTCTGATGAAGTGGATGAGCCTGCTCAGGGGTGATCTCTCCACTGAGCAGGTGGATAATAGGTCCGTGTCTGCTCCACAATGCAAAGCGGACACGGACACAGCCTGCTCTCCTCTATGAGGTGGTTTGATTGAAACTCCTGGTATTAGACCTTTCTGGGAGCATCAGAGACCTAAATAGACCACAGGATTGGGGTGCGATTATTAAAATGTGCACTCAGTATCAGTAGGAGAAGTGTTTGTTCTTGACATATAGACCTACCTATCTTAAAGTGAGTGTGAGAGAAGATATCAACGGTGTTGTGGTATAGCTGAGCCTAAATGGCTGGAGCTTCATACAAGTTTCGTCCTGGCGCCTGGGCTGCCGTCTGAATGCTGGAAACAACAAAGGGAAAGCCGCTCAGGTGCAAGTTCAGGGCTTGGTGCAGGTCGGATCCGTCATCCAAATGCAGAAAAGTCCAAAAATTGAGACCGCACTCAAGATAGTAAGATGAAAGCAAATGAACTCCTTTATTCCTCATAAATGAAGCAAACAGACAGTGCACAAACAGACATGTCGGATTGACGCGTTTCACAATGCTGTAGATCGCTTACTCATAACCACACACTGTCTGGCCGTCTGCCGTCTGAATGCTCCCCACACCCCGTGCGCCCCCTGCTATGTATCCCAGGGACCAGCATAGCGGGCGTCGTCAGGTAGAGGGGGTGGGGGACAACAGACACACAGCCGCTCTTCTCCGCTTCCCTGTTAACAGTTTCCTCGGTCGGGAAAGAATGTAATGCAGTGCGATGTCAGCTTTTTGTCCCCTATGTAATGGGAAAAAAACCTAAGTAAAAAAAAAAAAAAATGTTTTTTTTTTAATGTAAAAAAAATGTTTTTTATTTATAAAAATAAAAAAAGAAATGTTTTTTTAATTGTAAAAAATTAAAGTTACACTCAAGCACATAAAATCCCAGCATCAAAAAATTGAGGACCTCACCTCCACATATACGCAGGTACAAACATAAAAGCATGCAGCTGGGCGCCTACACCTGAAAAACGTTGATTGTGATACACGTTACATATCGCCATGCACGCCGGAGTGAGAGCAATAATTCTAGCACCAGACCTCCTTCATAACGGTAAGCTAATGACCTATAGGGGGCTTTTAAAGTGTCGCCTATAGAATATATAGGGGCACTGACATGTTTAAGATTTGACATGTTGGGTATCTATTTACTTGGTGGAACCTCTGCTTTTATATTTTACCAAAAAATTGGGTAATTTTTTTGCGTTTTTGTGCCCCCTAAAATTAACTTTTAATGTTTTTATTACTGAAATGTTGCAGTAATATCGTGTGACATAAAAAATTGGAACCACCACTGTTTTATTCTCTAGGGTGTCTGCTTTTCAGAATATAATGTTTGGGGTTTTTATGTATTCTTCAGGTCTAAAATTATTTTTTTTTAAAAAAGATCTTTTTGTACGCAAAAACTATTCTGGCTGTCAAAGGGTTGAAGAATAAGCTCACCTTCGGGAACATGTTACATGTTCCACCCCTAAGATTTGTTAGCTTAATAAAAACTGGCTCCTAACTTTTTTAGCTGGCTCCTAGATTCAAAGCAAATTTATCAAGCCCTGGATTGAACAAATGGTACTAAATACCGTATTTGCTGGCATATAAGACGACCCCCTAATTTTCAAGTTAAAACATAGGTTTTGGGCTATACTCGCCGCATAAGACTATACCCCCTTCTGTACCGTAGCGGAGTATAAAATGTGAGGACTACTTTACATGGCCCAAAATGAATGTCCCTATTAATCTCTCAACCCGCTGGATGTGCGGTAATAATGTATGTACCATAGCGGAGTAAAAAATGTGAGGACTACTTTACATGGCCCAAAACAAATGTCCCTATTAATCTCCAAGCAGGGTAAGTACACAAACATCCCTATTAATCTCCAAGCAGGGTAAGTACACAAACATCCCTATTAATCTCCAAGCAGGGTAAGTACACAAACATCCCTATTAATCTCCAAGCAGGGTAAGTGCACAGGGTGTAATCTCTCAATGTGCTGGATGTGTGTGAATACTCTACTCAGGGCTTTTTTCCCCCGAGAATAGGTGCAGGTACCCCCCTCTTCTGAGTCAACCCTTGTCTCCACTCCCTACCCACCTCTGAGCGCTGTCCTTTGGTTCCACCCTCTGCCCACCTCCCAGTAACCCCCCCCCCCCCCCTTTTAGAGAATACAGAACCAAGTATCATGTTGTGGTTCTAGGTAATTTGTATGGACTTTGTTAATGATAACTAGAAAAGCAGTAAAATAGATCCTTGAATCAGCAACAATAGACCCCCCCCCCAACAATAGATCCCCCAGCAGCAATAAATCTTCCCCCGCAACAACAGAAAAAACAGTAAACTAGATCCCCTGCAATCAGCAACAATAGACCCCCAGCAACAATAGACCCCTAGCAACAATAAATCCTCCCCTGCAACAACCCCCCCCCCAATAAATCCTCCCCTGCAACAATAGACCCCCACACACAACAATAGCCCCCCAGCAACAATAGTTCCCCCAAGCAAAAAATTAATTCTCCACTGCAGAAAAAGCCTCACCCACAACAAAATGCCTGCCAGCATCAATAGATTTACCCCAGCGATAATAGATCCCCCAGCAGCCAGCATTAATAGGCCCTTCAGCTCACCCCACTGGCCCCAGCACCCCTTTGCCATACATTCAGACTGGAGGTTCCAGAACTGCATTCCCCTGCGTTCTCACTGAAAAAAAGCCCTGATTGTACCGGTATGTACCGTAATTTCGGCTACATATAGTATACCGCACTGAGCCAATCATGGTGAGTGATGTATTCTATCATTGAATACAAAGCCTGCTGGGATTGGCGGAGTCAGAGAGGCGGGCTGATGATGTTACTCTCTCTGACTCCGCCAATCTGAGCTGGTTTTGTATTCAATAATAGAATACATCGCTCACTGTGATTGGCTCAGCATGGTATACTGTATGTAGCCGAAGCTACGGTACATACCGGTACAGTATTCCCGCACATCCAGCGTGTTGAGAGATTACACCCTGTGTACTTACCCTGCTTGGAGATTAATAGAGACGTTTGTGTACTTATCCTGCTTGGAGAATACTAGAGACGTTTGTGAACTTACCCTGCTTGGAGACTAATAGGGATGTTTGTGTACTTACCCTGCTTGGAGAATACTAGAGACGTTTGTGTACTTACCCTGCTTGGAGATTAATAGGAACGTTTGTGTACTTACCCTGCTTGGAGAATACTAGAGACGTTTGTGTACTTAGCCTGCTTGGAGATGAATAGGGACGTTTTTTGTACTTACCCTGCTTGGAGAATACTAGAGACGTTTGTGTACTTACCCTGCTTCAGTGGCGGCTGGTGAAGTTTTAAGATGGGGGGGGTGCAAGACCCCGCCCTTCCATTTTGACCCCTCCCATTTCTCAGAAGCCACACCCCTTATAGACTCCACCCATTTTGTCCCCTGTATTTTGCTTGCGTGAACCAATTCTCCCAATATATCACATATTAAGGGGTCCATCAGTACTAGTATAAACCCATAATAGGGAACAGGGGCCCTATTATGGGATATACTGTGAGAGACACCCTATTATGGGATACACTGACTGAGAGTGGCACAAACCCCACAGTACAGACCCCCCCAAGCACAAACCCGCACAAACAACTCAAGCACAAACCCCACAGTACATGCCCTCTAGCATAAACCCCACAGTACAGGCCCCTAGCACAAATCCCACAGTACATGCCCCCTTCAATATAGTGACCAGTATAAATGCCCCCTTTCAATGTAGTGACCAGCATACATGTCCCCAATGCAGTGACCAGTATACATGTCCCCAATGCAGAGCTATGCGTGCGTGCATCCAATGCAGTGACCACCAGTATACATGTCCCCAATGCAGAGATATGCATGCGTGCCTCCAATGCAGTGACCACCAGTGTACATGTCCCCCAATGCAGAGCTATGCGTGCGTGCCTCCAGTGCAGCCAGTATACATGTCCCCAATGCAGAGCTATGCATGCGTGCCTCCAGTGCAGCCAGTATACATGTCCCCCAATGCAGAGCTATGCGTGTGTACCTCCAGTGCAGCCAGTATACATGTCCCCCAATGCAGAGCTATGCGTGTGTGCCTCCAGTGCAGCCAGTATACATGTCCCCAATGCAGAGCTATGCGTGCGTGCCTCCAGTGCAGCCAGTATACATGTCCCCAATGCAGAGCTATGCATGCGTGCCTCCAGTGCAGCCAGTATACATGTCTCCCAATGCAGAGCTATGCGTGTGTGCCTCCAGTGCAGCCAGTATACATGTCTCCAATGCAGAGCTATGCATGCGTGCCTCCAGTGCAGCCAGTATACATGTCCCCAATGCAGAGCTATGCGTGCGTGCCTCCAGTGCAGTCAGTATACATGTTCCCCAATGCAGAGCTATGCATGCATGCCTCCAGTGCAACCAGTATACATGTCCCCAATGCAGAGCTATGCATGCGTGCCTCCAGTGCAGCCAGTATACATGTCCCCAATGCAGAGCTATGCATGCGATGCGTGCCTCTAGTGCAGTCAGTATACATGTTCCCCAATGCAGAGCTATGCATGCGTGCCTCCAGTGCAGCCAGTACACATGTCCCCAATGCAGAGCTATGCGTGCGTGCCTCCAGTGCAGCCAGTATACATGTCCCCAATGCAGAGCTATGCATGCGTGCCTCCAGTGCAGCCAGTATACATGTCCCCAATGCAGAGCTATGCGTGCGTGCCTCCAGTGCAGTCAGTATACATGTTCCCCAATGCAGAGCTATGCATGCGTGCCTCCAGTGCAGCCAGTATACATGTCCCCAATGCAGAGCTATGCATGCGTGCCTCCAGTGCAGCCAGTATACATGTCCCCAATGCAGAGCTATGCATGTATGCCTCCAGTGCAGCCAGTATACATGTCCCCAATGCAGAGCTATGCATGCGTGCCTCCAGTGCAGCCAGTATACATGTCCCCAATGCAGAGCTATGCATGCGATGCGTGCCTCCAGTGCAGCCAGTATACATGTTCGGATGTTCCCCAATGCAGAACTATGCGTGTGTGCCCGACTGAGAGCAGTGCACTTACCTGTGAGTCACGGCGGCTTCTCCCTCTCCTCTTCTTCGTTCGCCGGCGGGAAGGTGAGCGGCGCTTCTCCCTCTTGGCCTCTTCTGCGGCGGGTGACCGGCGCGGGCTTCTTCTCCGGACTGGACTCCAGGTCTTCGGCGGCGGGAAGCTGACCGGGCGGTGACGGTGAGTGACTGATGCATGCACCGGCACCGCCCCCATTGCGACGTCAGCGGCGTCACAATCGGATGTCCTGGATGATGATTGGTCCAGGCTGGAGACTGGACCAATCAAAGCCAGGAATCCACGAAGTGGGGGTGTACAAGCGCTGTGCCCTGCGCCCAGGTTACGCCCCCAGAAGGCAGCCAATCAGCGCCTCTTGTGGGTCGTAACCCCACCCCCCCCCCCCACCCCCAGCCTCCATATAGGCCGCCGGCGGCGAAGTTTGCGAACGCAATTTTTTTTTAAACTTTATTGCTCATTTTGTCTTTTTTTTTTCTTTTTTTAGGGGGGCGGCGCCCTGGCGCCCCCTATGCATGGGCCGCCACTGCCTGTTTGTGTACTTACCCTGCTTGGAGATCAATAGGGACGTTTGTTTTGAGCCATGTAAAGTACCGTAGACGTTTGTGTACTTACCCTGCTTGGAGAGTACTAGAGACGTTTGTGTACTTACCCTGCTTGGAGATTAATAGGGACGTTTGTGTACTTACCCTGCTTGGAGATTAATAGGGATGTTTGTGTACTTATCCTGCTTGGAGAATACTAGAGACGTTTGTGTACTTACCCTGCTTGGAGATTAATAAGGACGTTTGTGTACTTACCCTGCTTGGAGAATACTAGAGACGTTTGTGTATTTACCCTGCTTGGAGATCAATAGGGACGTTTGTTTTGGGCCATGTAAAGCATTGTAGACGTTTGTGTACTTACCCTGCTTGGTGAGTACTAGAGACGTTTGTGTACTTACCCTGCTTGGAGATGAATAGGGACGTTTGTGTACTCACCCTGCTTGGAGATTAATAGGGATGTTTGTGTACTTACCCTGCTTGGAGATTAATAGGGATGTTTGTGTACTTACCCTGCTTGGAGATTAATAGGGACGTTTGTGTACTTACCCTGCTTGGAGATAAATAGGGACGTTTGTGTACTTATCCTGCTTGGAGAATACTAGAGACGTTTGTATACTTACCCTGCTTGGAGATTAATAGGGACGTTTGTGTACTTACCCTACTTGGAGAATACTAGAGACATGTGTGTACTTACCCTGCTTGGAGATTAATAGGGACGTTTGTTTTGGGCCATGTAAAGTACCGTAGACATTTGTGTACTTACCCTGCTTGGAGAGTACTAGAGATGTTTGTGTACTTACCCTGCTTGGAGATAAATAGGGACGTTTGTGTACTTACCCTGCTTGGAGATTAATAGGGACGTTTGTGTACTTACCCTGCTTGGAGAATACTAGAGACGTTTGTGTACTTACCCTGCTTGGAGATTAATAGGGACGTTTGTTTTGGGCCATGTAAAGTACCGTAGACTTTTGTGTATTTACCCTGCTTGGAGAATACTAGAGACGTTTGTGTACTTACCCTGCTTGGAGATCAATAGGGACGTTTGTTTTGAGCCATGTAAAGTACCGTAGACGTTTGTGTACTTACCCTGCTTGGAGAGTACTAGAGACGTTTGTGTACTTACCCTGCTTGGAGATAAATAGGGACGTTTGTGTACTTACCCTGCTTGGAGATCAATAGGGACGTTTGTGTACTTACCCTGCTTGGAGATCAATAGGGACGTTTGTTTTGGGCCATGTAAAGTACCGTAGACGTTTGTGTACTTACCCTGCTTGGAGAGTACTAGAGACGTTTGTGTACTTACCCTGCTTGGAGATTAATAGGGACGTTTGTGTACTTACCCTGCTTGGAGAATACTAGAGACGTTTGTGTACTTACCCTGCTTGGAGATTAATAGGGACGTTTGTTTTGGGCCATGTAAAGTACCATAGACGTTTGTGTATTTACCCTGCTTGGAGAATACTAGAGACGTTTGTGTACTTACCCTGCTTGGAGATCAATAGGGACGTTTGTTTTGAGCCATGTAAAGTACCGTAGACGTTTGTGTACTTACCCTGCTTGGAGAGTACTAGAGACGTTTGTGTACTTACCCTGCTTGGAGATAAATAGGGACGTTTGTGTACTTACCCTGCTTGGAGATCAATAGGGACGTTTGTGTACTTACCCTGCTTGGAGATCAATAGGGACGTTTGTTTTGGGCCATGAAAAGTACCGTAGACGTTTGTGTACTTACCCTGCTTGGAGAGTACTAGAGACGTTTGTGTACTTACCCTGCTTGGAGATAAATAGGGACGTTTGTGTACTTACCCTGCTTGGAGAATACTAGAGACGTTTGTGCACTTACCCTGCTTGGAGAGTACTAGAGACCTTTGTGTACTTACCCTGCTTGGAGATCAATAGGGACGTTTGTGTACTTACCCTGCTTGGAGATCAATAGGGACGTTTGTTTTGGGCCATGTAAAGTACCGTAGACGTTTGTGTACTTACCCTGCTTGGAGAGTACTAGAGATGTTTGTATACTTACCCTGCTTGGAGATAAATAGGGACATTTGTGTACTTACCCTGCTTGGAGATAAATAGGGACATTTGTGTACTTACCCTGCTTGGAGAATACCAGAGACGTTTGTGTACTTACCCTGCTTGATTAATAGGGATGTTTTTTTGTGCCATGTAAAGTACCGTAGTCCTCACATTTTTTACTTCACTACAGTACATAAATAATTACCGCACATCCAGCGGGTTGAGAGATTCTTGGGACATTTGTTTTGGGCCTCACATTTTATACCCCGCGTATAAGACGACCCCCCTTCTTTTGGGGGATGTTTTTAACATTAAAAAGTCGTCTTATACGCCGGCAAATACGGTACTCACCTGAGGCTTGCTAGTTCTTGAACATATTACAGGACAATTTAATGGGGCGAATGGTAGGGGCCCCAGATAGAAAGAATGATCTGTTGGATTTAATAGTCTTGAATAGCAGAAAACTCATTAAAAATGAGGGATGACTTAGATAGCAGTGATCACATTATAAATCATTTTAACATGAGTTACAGGAAAGAGAGGCATTGGGGTACCATGAGAACTGTACACTTTGTAAAAAAGCAAACTTCAATAAAAAAACTGCACTGTTTGCTAGGTGATACTAAATTGGACCAAACATTCTCAACAAAGAGCACAGAGAATGAAGTGAGAGTGTTTTAAGGATATTTAAAACAATGGAATTTAATGGTAAAATAGGGTTTCCATCCATCTGGATTTCACGGACAGGATCGGATCGGACAGCAGTGGGTGTCAGCCGACATGTCACTGCTGACATCCGCCGCTCCAAAGGGGTGAATGGAGCATCCGATTAGGTCCGCCTGAAAAACTGAACAGGGAGACCTGATCAGAAAGCTAAAAGCCTATGTGTGCATGGACACATAGGTTAACATGCAGAGGAGTTTAGAGGCAGAGGAAAAAGAATGCTAGATGCCCCTAGAAGCAGCTGTAAAAAAACATCCAGTGTGCATGAGGCCTAAAGAGGTATGTCATGAGATGGCAGCACCAAACTTAATGAACTTGTCACCGATGGAGGGGGGTACATTTTGGCCCCAGTCACACCTCAGCATTTTGTAGCTGGAAGCTTGAAGTTCCAAAACGCTGAAGAAGAAAAAATCAATTATTCTCTAAGGAGTTGGTTCACATCTCCGATACAAGTCGCTTGAAGCCAAATGCCCGAAGTTCAAAAAAGTTCTGAAGCTTTTATTTGTAGCTCAAATTGGGCAGATTTGTGCATTTTTGGTGCATTTTTATTCCCATTGAAGTGAATGGAAATGCGCGATTTGCATGTCTTTGTGAGCTTTTGCACAATTTTCTGCTCAAATGCAAAAAAAAAAAAACTGTAATAATATATAAATAAATACATTTAAAATAAATACAAAATAACTAAAAATCATCATAAATAAATAATAAATTAGTAAAATAAATTAATAATATGTATTATAATATAATATTAAAAAATATATATTAAATAAATTATTAATAATAATAATAATAATAATTAAATAATAAACACCCAAACCTGAACAAAAATTAAATAAATAATAATAATGTATTATTATTATTATTATTATTATTATTATTAATAATTTATTTTATGTTGGGATGTTTAAATATTATTATTATTATATTATTAATATTATTATTAGTAGTAGTAGTGGTAGGTAGTAGTAGTATTTATTTTTATTTTTTAAGGGCTAGGGTTTAAAGGAGTTGTAAAGTCAGAAGGTTTTTTTTTCTTAATGCATTCTTTGCATTAAGATAAAAAACCTTCTGTGTGTGAAAATCTCCCCAGCACCCCTTAATATTAACCTGATGCCCTTCTCTGTCCAGCGATGTCCATGGGTCCCTCCGCCATCCTGGACTCTTTCTCCTGATTGGCTGGGACACAGCCGCAGTGCCATTGGCTCCCTTGGCTGTCATTTACAGTCAGTTACAAAATCCGGGGAGAGGGGGTGGGGCCGAACATCAGCTCCGTGTGTCCATTCAGCTGCTTGCTTTGCTCTCGACAGGAGGGAGGGGCCAGGAGCGGAAATGAGTGACCTGAGAAGAGGAGGTGCCAGGCTGCTCTGTGCAAAACCAACTGCACAGAGGAGGTAAGTATAATATGTATGTTATTAAAAAAAAAAAAATAGACTTTACATTTACTTTAAGGTTATGGGTTAATCGTTTATTTATGTATTTATTTACTTTATTATTACAAAGTATTCATTTATTTATAATTATTTTTATTTATTTGTGTATTTATTTTATCTTTATTTAATATTATTATTATTTTTTAGTAGTAGTAGTAGTACCAGTAGTAGTAGTAGTAGTAGTATTAACACCCTAAGTGCCGGTTCACACTGAAGCGGCACGACTTCGGGGGCGACCTGTGAAGTCGCGTGCACCGCGACTTCGGCACGACTTGCACGGACTTCATAAAATAAAAAGTCTATGCAAGTCGCTCCAGGTCGCCCCGAAGTAGTACAGGACCCTTTTTCTAAGTCGGAGTGACTTGAACGGGTCCTGTACTACACAATGGACCGCGACGGTGCACGACTTGTCAGGCTGACCAAGTCGCCTGACAAGTCGTACTAGTGTGAATGGGCTCTAACCCTACCAAAACAATAAATAAATAAATGAATGATCAAATAAATAAATAAATAATAGAACAATAAATAAAATATTAACCCCTAACCTCTAACCCGAACCTAACCTTAACTCCCTATGTCCCTACACTAGCAAAAAATAAATAAATAATAATAAGTGAATAATAATAGCAAAAAAAAAAAAAAGAAATAAAAGCTAATGGAAACGCTAAAAAAGCTGAAAAACCTAGCAGCAAATGATGCAACAGATGATAGTTTTCTCTATTGGCTAATAAAAAAACGCCAAAGCTCACAAATGCTGTAAAAAAGTGCATAACAACGCACCAAAATCGCACAATAAAATGTGCAAAAAAAATGCTGGTAAAACACTCAAAGACGCTACGCTCAGGTGTGCGTGCCATCATGTACAAGCATACTTAGCATATTTGCAAACTTTGGCGATTGCTCATCTGCACACAATGGAATTTAGTTCCAATTTTATATGAAAATGACTATTTTCCAAATATAAAAGTGTCATCTATTGATTGTGACTTTTTCTAAGTAGGTCATGTCTAGCACTTCTTTCCATACTGCCCATGTAAGGCTGACTTCTCTCTCATCTGCCTGTGGCTTTCACCTCTGCTTTTCATTTATCTCCTCTGTTAAGTGTCACCCTCCTCTTCCATCTCCTTTACAGTCTCAGGGTCAGGTCTGGGTTTCTTCTCTCTAATCTCCCCTTCAGAAGAGTTTTGTTTTCTGTCTCTCTGCATTCCATGTGTCCCTCTTATCTCTCCCACACTTCTCCTCTCTCAAACTAAACTGCTTGGCCTCCTAGGATTTAGCTGCCTCTCTCCTGCCAGGGGTTAACTGCTTTCTCCATTAAATGGATCCAGATGTACCACAAGCAGTGGTGAGACCGGATGTCACTGTTGTTTTATTCAGAGTGGCGTTTTTTCTTTTTTTTTTTGCTGAAGAATTAAGAAAAAAGTCATTTCTCACGCATTTTGCGAGCATGTTCTCAGGGTAGAGAAGGTCAGAACTGTAACATATATAGGTCCCATAATCATTATCATGGGAATCTGCGCTGTGAGAACAATGCATGTTTGGCAAATCACACGCCTTAGGCGTACTATGGGTATTCTTTTCTATTTATTTATTATTTTACTTTTTCTTTTTTTTTATTGCATGCAAACAATAACGGATTTCAGCATCTCTTGCGCCAGAGCTTGTAACATCTCATTCACACTGGCAGTGACATACATGCATTTACTGTATATGTGATTATAGGAACATTTTAAATGTATGTCAATGCATGTAATCATTTTAACCGCTTCCGGAGCACCCACGGCACATTTACTGCGGCTGCGCGAAACGACGTACCTGTACATTGCATCTTCTTCCTGGTCTGGGGCGCGCGCCGCTGGCAACCCGCTTCCACTGTGATTTGACACAGCGGAGACAATAAGCGGGTCTGGCAGACGTGATGTCCGCCAGGACCCGATGATCGTTCCCGAGAGATGCAGAATGGCGGCCTGCCTATGTAAACAAGGCCAACCACTGGAGAAGATAGAGATCTTATGTTCCTGCTAAACAGGAACACGGATCTCTGTCTTCCCCCAGTCAGACCATCCCCCACACAGTTAGCAAGCACCCCCTAGGGGCACATTTAACCCTCTGATTGCACCTGGTGGTAACCCCTTCCCTGCCAGTGTCATTAGTACAGTAACAGTGTATATTTTTAGCACTGATCACTGTAATCATTTCACTGGTCCCCAAAAAAGTGTCAGTTACGGGTCCAATTTGTCCACCACAATGTCACAGTCCTGCTAAAAATCACTGATTACAGCCATTACTAGTATATAAATAAATTAATAAAAATGGCATATAAATATCCCATAGTTTGTAGACGCGATAACTTTTGCGCAAGCCAAACTTGTTGGGATTTTTTTTTACCAAAAATATGTAGCAGAATACAAATTGGCCTAAATTGATACAGAAATTCGATTTTTTTCCTTTTTTTTTCCGATATGTTTTATAGAAGAAATGAAAAAATAATTCTTGTTTTTTTTCAAAATTGTCGCTCTTTTTTTGTTATCCGGTTGCCGACCACACGCTGGCTTTTTACTGCGGCAGTGTGGCTCTCCTGCGCAAACCAACGTAGGTCATGCGCCGGCAGCTAGGGGGCGCGTGCGCCGGCGTGCTCCCGCCCCCATTTCGCAGCGGGGAAAGCGGATGTACGGGACAGGCGGCTCCGATTGCCGCCTGACACCCGTGATCAATCCCAGCTGAGACAGAAGAACGGTCAGCTGTTGTACACACAGCTGACCGTTCTTCTCTCTGGAATGATCACAGTGCACTTGTGATCCTTCTATATTGGATCCTGGGTCTCTACGGGCAAGCTACGCCCCCTACTTGACAAGCCACACCCCCTACAGTTAGAATCACTCCCCTAGGCTCACATTTAACCCTTTGATCACCCACAATGTTAACCCCTTCCCTGCCAGTGTAATTATTACAGTAACAGTGCATATTTTTAGCATTGATTACTGCAGTAATGTCACTGGTCGCCCCAAAAGTGTCAAAATGTCAGTTAGGGGTATGTCCACCGCAATGTCACAGTCCCGCTAAAAATCGCAGATCGCCGCCATTACTAGTAAAAAAAAAAAATAATAATAAAAATGACATAAATCTTTCCCGTAGTTAGTAGATGCAATAACTTTTGCGCAAACCAATCAAAATACGCTTATTATGATTTTTTTTTACCAAAAATATGTGGCAGAAAACAATTTGGCCTAAAATGTTAAAAAAATGTTGATTTTTAAATTTTTTTTCTTGAGAATGTTATATAGCAGAATGTGAAAAATATTGTTTTTTTTTTCAGAATTGTCACTCTTTTTTTGTTTATAGAGCAAAAAATAAGGTGATCAAATACCACCAAAAGAAAGCTCTATTTTTGGGAAAAAAAGGACATCAATTTTATTTAGGTACAGCGTTGCACGACCACGCAATTGTCCATTAAATTAACGCAGTGCTGAATCGCAAAATATGGCCTGGTCATTAAGGGGGTAAAACCTTCCGGTCCAGAAGTGGTTAATAGCGCAAAAAATAAAACCGCAAGGGTGATCAAATACCACCAAAAGAAAGCTCTATTTGTGGGAAAAAAGGACATCAATTTTATATGGGTACAGCGTCACACGATCACGCAATCGTCAGTTAAAACAGCGCAGTGCCGTATTGCAAATAAAGGCCTGGTAATTAAGGGGGTAAAACTTTCAGGGGCTGAAGTGGTTAAATGGTAAAACTAACTTTGTACGTGTACCTGGTTTTAGGGGCAATTAGTTAAGAGAAAATAGAATTCTGTGTGTCCAAGGGCTTCTAAACACGTGTCAACGCATGTACAATTAAATGCAGGAGGACTTATCTGAGAAGTATATGTAGCACTACCCCCATTGGAGTTGCCAATGTCAGGGTTCCGCACTGCTGCACAGCCAGTCACAAAGTATTTCCTTCTTGCATCCAGACACAGAAAACAGTCTTTGGCTTGTTTTTTGTTGTTTTATTAAGGGATGATAAGTTGGATGGGGTAGGGATTATAGGATTTCCAACTCAACAGCAATAACAAATCCAGGGACAATTTCCTCCCTATTTACAGCTTCCACTTCTTCCTCCTGCACAAATCTTGTTCCTTTTCACAGCTCTGCTTAGCAACAGCCCCTTCCAGGCTAGGAACTCTCTGTCTCTTTGGAAAAGTAGCACATGTGGAGTATAATGCATCCTGCAGCTCCTTCTGCTTCCCTGTAGATACTGAGCCCAGCTCTACTTCTGCAGAAAATGCTAGCCCACCTGGCTGCTTCTTCTTCCCAGTCCTCCTGACTGACACTCTGCACCAGTCCTGCTCGACAGGCACACTGGAGACTCCCCAGGGTAAGGTTCGATGAAGACTAAAGCACACCGCTGTTTTGAAGAGAAACCTGCTACAGCTGGCAGTCTTTCCCCTTGTCTGTCCCTGCACTGTGCTGATCTACTAACTCTATCTTTCTTTGCTCCTGCTGCCTCTCCAGAAAGTTCTCCTCCAACTGCCTCCTCTGGTAGGATCCTTCCAGGCCAGCCACCGAGCTCTGGCCCCCTCGCCAGCAGAAGTCCCTAGAGGGCCACCAAAGGACTCCCTCGGCACTGCTTATCCATCTTCCACCCGACTCTCCTGCTGGCATGGCTCATCCAATTTTTAAAGGCTTTGGTTCCCTGCCTGTGGATTTGCCAAGGACCTCCAAATATGCAGAACAGCCCCTCCTAGCCTCCGCCCACTAACTTCCAGAACATTCTCCAAGATTCAAGAACCAGGGGGAGCCACCAGATAGCTGCCTTGGCCCTTGATGAGTTGTCCAGCCCTATCCAATGTCCACCAGACCCAATGTTCGCCAGACCCAATGTTCGCCAGACCCGATGTCCGCCGGCCACCCGCAATCCTTCCCAAAGAGGCAGAATGGCAGTCTGTCTATGTAAACAAGGCAGGTCGCTGTTCTGCCAGGGGAGAAGATAGAGATCTTGTGTTCATGCTAAGCAGGAACACAGATCTCTGTCTTCTCCCAGTCAGAGCAACTCCTGCACAGTTAGCAAGCACCCCCTAGAGACACATTTAAACCTTTGATCGTCCCCGATGGTAACCCCCTTCCCTGCCAGTGTCATTAGTACAGTAACAGTGTAAAATTTTAGCACTGATTACTGTAATAATGTCACTGGTCCCAAAAAAAGTGTCAAAAGTGTCAGTTAAGGGTGCGATTTGTCCACCACAATGTCACAGTCCTGCTAAAAATTGCTGATCGCCGCCATTACTAGTAAAATAAATAAATAAATAAAAATGCCATAAAAATATCCCATTGTTTATAGACGCGATAACCCAATCAATATATGCTTATTGGGATCTTTTTTCACCAAAAATATGTAGCATAATTATACATATTGGCCTAAATTGATGAAGAAATTAGATTTTTTACATTTTTTTATTGGATATGTTTTATAGCAGAAAGTATAAATAAAAAAAAATAGTAAAAAAAAAAATATATATTGTTTTTTTTTTTTTTTTTTCATTTCTTTTTTTGCTCTTTTTTTGTTCATAGCGCAAAAAAGGAAAACCACAGAGGTGATCAAATACCAACAAAAGAAAGCTCTATTTGTGGGGAAAAAATGACATTCATTTTTTTTTTTTTTGTCAATTGTCAGTTAAAAAAAACGCAGTGCTGTATCGCAAAAAATGGCCTGGTCATTAAGGGGGTAAAACCTTCCGGGGCTGAAGTGGTTAAATAATCATGCACAGGAGGTTAGTGTAAATGTAGCTTAAGGAGTCATTCACATGGGCAGCCAAGGGGCATTAAAAGGTGCTTGAGTTGCAGTTTTATTGCCCTCCCCCCCCCTTTAACTGCCCACCTAAACCAGGGCATGCAGCCTCTGAGGGCAAAACATCATGGCCCTGGCAAAACGTAAACAGCATGTCACTTTCGGATGGTGGTAACCCATTTAAGTGAATAGAGGTGTGCTGGGTCAGCGTTTTGAGGATAACAACAGGTAGTCAGGAGGTGACATATCACCTAGTCACTGCCTGTCAAAACCCACTCTGAACAGCAGTCCACTGCAGATCACTTTTCAAAGGGGCAGCAGTATAACTGCATGTGATAATGAGCCCTAAGGCTTAAAGTTGTGGCTTCCAACTTCCCTGATTTGGAGGGATTATCCATCTTTGTGAACCAAATCCCTCTGTTCCTCCTCAGTTGTCCTTTTTGGTCATAAAAATGCTCTATATATCTGCCCTGTTATACTGCACTAAGCTTTTCACCCAACCTCTAAATTATTGCTGTTATTATTTTGAAATAACAGTATAAAGGAAAAAAGTGGAGAAAAAACACCAATCACTTTTGCAAGTTCTTTTTTTGCGGTTAGCATAACTGAACACATGGCAAGGATTTGTCCTTTGCCTACATACTTTGTACCAAACGGTCAACCCATAGATATACAAATAAGAATGCATGACCGAAAAAGGCCAAAGTAACTTCAGTTATTGGTAAATAGGCCAAATAAAACGAGCTAACAAATTTTGGGAGCCAAACCTGTCCCCCTTTATTAGGGCTTTAAAAACAAATAAAAAAAACACACACACACACACACAAACTTATTGATGGATAATTGTGTCTAAATATACATGCATTAAAATATACCCCAAAAATTATAAAGCATAAACATTACTCAATGACAAATAAATTAGAGCATGACATTCAATAATCTCTTTTAAAATAAAAGTATAACCTATTCAGCAAATAAACTAAATTTGCTTTTTAAAATTTTATATTTTTTTAAAAATAAAATAAGGACTGTATATTCTAAGAACATTTCACCTATACATAATAACAGGTAACCACCCCCTTTCTCTCATATTATTTTAAAAGCTTTCTGCCAATATGCATTTCTTCTTAATGACAATGTTAATCCAGAAGCATATATCACTCTCGCTGCCTCGCAAGAGCTTGATGAATGTTCTCCTAATTTTTAGGTGTCATTTTATCTATAAATGAAGGGATTGTGTATTTTTATGTGGCAGTGGTTTGTAACACTTCCTTCCTTGAAGATGCTGCTGATGAAGAAACACTTTGTGATAATCCAGAAACAGCAGAAAGAGTGTTTCTGGAATGAGAACTCTGGAGGGAATAGCTACTTGCACTTTTGATGTGGTCCTTATCATTTCATTCCATAAAGTATTTTTTAATGTCTTTAGGGCACCTCAGGCATGCCAGGATGTGTTCTGTCATCCTTGTAGCATTTGGAAAAGAATATTTCTTCTCTAAATATTTGCAAATTGCAGCCTTGCTCTCAGCAGACTGTGGAAATGTTTCCAAACTCTAGATATTGGTCTCACCATTTTACCATTTTAGAGGAGGAAAAGAAAAAACAGTTTACTGAGCAGGCTATAGGGAAACATTATGCTGTGATGGTGGAGAGCATTAATTGGATGCATTTAAAGGTTATAAAGATCAACTAATTTGTCAGACAAATCCATCCTCTTACCTGTCAATTAAGACCTGAGAGGACAGAAACTATCATCTACTGTATCCTAACAATTACCCAACTGTAGGGGGTACAAGATGGAGCCCACAAGAAACTGAACTGGAGCCTTTCCCCATGCAGTGCCAACTGGCAGAAATGCATTTTTCTCTAGTTTGAGAATTGAATTGAGAACTACAGTGTTACTTTTATTGTATTACAGGATTTGCTTCTCTTCAGCTGAAAGAATATTTTAGGACTTGACATGGGAAGTCTCAGAAATCTTTCATTGAGGTCTTCATGTTATTTAGTTTGAATACCATGTCATTGATATATTACTTATCATTGTAAAATAACATATTGCATGCTTCTTTTTTTCCCCACCTATTTTTCTAGAAAAAAAAATGGCTGTGAAAACGGAAAAAATATTTTTTTGCCAATTTTTCCCTATTTTTTTTTTTCAAGCCTTCCCATCTCAGTTGGCTCAAACACATACAGTGGGTCCAATAAACTCTGCAAGGTGCGTCAAATTGTTTGCCATATAAGAACTTGATTGTAGAATGCACCAAATAATTGTTCAAGTTGAAAGGTTTGAAAGGTAAGTTGCAACTAATGCATCAAATCCTCAAGTGTAACATGCTGCACAAAAGTCACAAGCTCTGCGCCAAAAAAACAAAATCTGAAACTGAATTTAGAAAATGAGTTTGTCAATATAAGTGTGGGATAGTGTGCCAAAATAGTGAAAGACAGTCAAGATCATGCTTTATAAGTGCATTGGAATGTATTGTGGGTAATTGATAATTTAAGCATGTATCCCAATAATATTTTTGTAGATAAAGATATAGGGTGGGTGACATTAGGAAAATGGACGAGTAGTATAAAAAAAAAGTAAATAGAGATACACATTCATTTAGGATTTGCAAGAATTATACTTGGACTAATTGCACTTTCCTTATCGAGGTAAACACATGCTGCAGCTGCAATGTTTTGCATTACGGCACTGCAAAAATTATCCCTGTTGTCGCCATTTCAAGTGAATGGGGCAATGAGTATGGTGGTGAGGGCTTTTTGGGTTTAAAACAGGCAATGATAAGGCAAAATATTGCCTCCTCTGTGCCTGTCAAGTGCCCTCTGAAAAGGGATTCACCACGGATTGTACTTCAGAGGGCCAACCCAATTGTAAAGGAGCCCTTAAGCCAGCCATAGACGGATCAAAATTTGACCAGTTTAGCAGAAACCAGTCAAATTTCCATTAATCTATGCACAGGCTGGTTGCACTGAAGTTGATCAATTGATCGACTGTCATTTTTATTTTCGTATGATCAATGCCCCTGACTAAAGCAGTAAGCAGTGATCATTCTATTCTGATAGCTGGGAAACCTCCCGCTGTCAGAATAGAATAGCACAGCGAGAGGGATTCCTTCATCAACACTGACTGTGTTGAATGGGGAATCAAGTGATTTTCTTTCCTTGCATATTATACAGTGGTTACGGAAAGTATTCAGACCCCCTTAAATGTTTCACTCTTTGTTATATTGCAGCCATTTGCTAAAATCATTTAAGTTCATTCTTCTTCCTCATGAATGTACACATAGCACCCCATACTGACAGAAAAACACAGAATTGTTGACATTGTTTATTAAAAAAGAAAAACTGAAATATCACATGGTCCTAAGTATTCAGACCCTTTGCTGTGACACTCATATATTTAACTTAGGTGCTTTCCATTTCTTCTGATCATCCTTGAGATGGTTCTACACCTTCATTTGAGTCCAGCTGTGTTTGATTATACTGATTGGACTTGATTAGGAAAGCCACATACCTGTCTATATAAGACCTTCCAGATCACAATGCATGTCAGAGCAAATGAGAATCATGAGGTCAAAGGAACTGCCTGAAGAGCTCAGAGACAGAATTGTGGCAAGGCACATATCTGGCCAAGGTTACAAAAAGATTTCTGCTGCACTTAGGGTTCCTAAGAGCACAGTGGCCTCCATAATCCTCAAATGGAAGACGTTTGGGACGACCAGAACCCTTCCTAGAGCTGGCCGTCCGGCCAAACTGAGCTATCGGGGGAGAAGAGCCTTGGCGAGAGAGGTAATGAAGAACCCAAAGATCACTGTGGCTGAGCTCCAGAGATGCAGTCAGGAGATGGGAGAAAGTTGTAGAAAGTCAACCATCACTGCAGCCCTCCACCAGTCGGGGCTTTATGGCAGAGTGGCCCGACGGAAGCCTCTCCTCAGTGTAAGACACATGAAAGCCCGCATGGAGTTTGCTAAAAAAAACACCTGAAGGACTCCAAGATGGTGAGAAATAAGATTCTCTGGTCTGATGAGACCAAAAAAGAACTTTTTGGCCTTAATTCTATGCGGTATGTGTGGAGAAAACCAGGCACTGCTCATCACCTGTCCAATACAGTCCCAACAGTGAAGCATGGTGGTGGCAGCATCATGCTGTGGGGGTGTTTTTCAGCTGCAGGGACAGGACGACTGGTTGCAATCGAGGGAAAGATGAATGCGGCCAAGTACAGGGATATCCTGGACAAAAACCTTCTCCAGAGTGCTCTGGACCTCAGACTGGGCCGAAGGTTTACCTTCCAACAAGACAAAACCCTAAGCACACAGCTAAAATAATGAAGGAGTGGCTTCACAACAACTCCATGACTGTTCTTGAATGGGCCAGCCAAAGCCCTGACTTAAACCCAATTGAGCATCTCTGGAGAGACCTAAAAATGTCTGTCCACCAACGTTTACCATCCAACCTGACAGAACTGGAGAGGATCTGCAAGGAGGAATGGCAGAGGATCCCCAAATCCAGGTGTGAAAGACTTGTTGCATCTTTCCCAAAAAGACTCCTGGCTGTATTAGATCAAAAGGGGGCTTCTACTAAATACTGAGCAAAGGGTCTGAATACTTAGGACCATGTGATAATTCAGTTTTTCTTTTTTAATAAATCTGCAACAATGTCAACAATTCTGTGTTTTTCTGTCAGTATGGGGTGCTATGTGTACATTCATGAGGAAGAAGAATGAACTTAAATGATTTTAGCAAATGGCTGCAATATAACAAAGAGTGAAAAATTTAAGGGGGTCTGAATACTTTCCGTACCCACTGTATGGCCATCTAAGGCTGGCCATACACTATACAATTTTCCTGTTCAACTTTCCATTAGATTTACCAAAAATATATAATATAAGGTCAAACCTAAACACTTTCAATTTGTATGCAATCAGACAGGCCCTTCCACTACATAGTTGAAGTTAAATACAAAGGAAATTGAATAAGAAAATTGTATAGTATATGGCCGGCCTAATAAGTTTAGATGTGCTGTAGGAGAGCATTAAAGTGGCATGGTTGAGCTGTGTTTTTAGCACCCTCCAACCACCCCCTTAAGCTGCAATGTCAGCAGACAGGGATGTTTATATGCTGTGGTCACGATGCCGCCCTTCGCTGCCGGGACAAAAACTATCCAACATATCACAATTAGCAAGTGGCCAGCTTGCTGAACATGACCTATTCAATCGAATAGGAAGGTGATGCAAATGCCCCGCAACCGTATGCAATGCACGTAGTTGCAGCACATTTTGTTTGGCAACAAATGGGGCTGAAACAGGCAGTGAAGAGGCATCACATCGCCTTCTCACCACCTGTCAATCACCTCTGAAAAGAAATCTGAGAGCGGAGGCGCACACACATTTAAACCTAGTCTTACAGTATAGACATGCATTGTATGCAAGTGTTGGAATCGCATTATATATCAAATAATTATAGATTGTTCCGCCTCCTCCTCCACCCCCTCCAAAAATTAAAAGTCAGCAGCTACACATACTGTGGCTGCTGACTTTTAATATTAGGACATTTACCTGTCCTGGAGCCCAGCGATGTCGGCACCCCAGCCGATGTTTCCATCGGCTGTCGGGTGCTGCCGTCGCCATTGTGGGTAAGGGAACTGAGCAGTGGAGCCTTGCGGCTTCACGAGCGGGTCCCTACTGTGCATGCGCAAATCGCTCTGCGCATTCCTATTGGCTCGGCGGCGGGGAAAGGAGGAGGGGGCGAACTTCTGAGGGACGGCGCCGTGGCGCCGTATGCCGGAAGTGAGGAAGGGTACCTGCCAAAAACAGGTACCCATTCCCCCTGTGGCAAATGTGGCACCGGAGGGGGGGGGGGGAAGGAGCGGAAGTTCCACTTTTGGGTGGAACTCCGCTTTAAGACTATTATTGTTTCATAAACTGTGCAATTTCCAAACTTACAATGTGCTGCAATATAATAGTTTGTACAAAATGATCTATTAGGAATGTGTCTGATTTGCTCTCTCCCTGCTAGGAAAACAGATTTATGCATTTGGTGACCTAAAACTATCATCTTTATTTTGACTGCACTTTTTCTTTTACTGATCTGAGTTGTCTGGTCTGATTCAGCAGGATTCCTATCCTGAGATTAAATTTCCACCATTTTAACACAGCAGTCTGTTTTAAATAAGGATGTCCAACCTGAAACTAAAAGGACCATTAACAGGTCACATATGCAGGCAATGAACATTACCACTCAGTGCGGGAATGTAGAGGAGACATTGAATGATTGATAACAGAGTCCCCTGGGGGTCCCAGGCTGACCATTCATAACCTGTCAATATACCACAGGAGGTGTCTTCAACGGAAATGAAGGTCACTATATGGTGCTGAAAGAGGAAATGTCATTATATCTATAACTAGATCAAAAATAGTGATGGACTAGGAAAAGCCAATTCTGCAGTAATATACTGCGCATACAACATATAGAAGAAACATTTTTTTTTCTTTGACCATTTTTAAACCCATATCATATCATATCATCATTAAAGCTTATGATATCAAGGTCTATCGTTTTTCTTTCCTGTTTTGTCCTCCATGGGACAAAGTACAGGTAGTTCTTTGTTCCATGTTGTTAGGTGCTTCCTAACCCTAGTTATAAAGTGTGACTGGACACTTCTCCGGCTTCCCCTGCAGCCATCTGACAACATAGCTGGAAAGGAGAAAGACACTTAAATATGGCCGCTTGTCTCGGTTCCAAGCACTTTTCCGAGAGCAATGCAGAGGGGCGGGAGACTCACACACCCTCTCTCCCTCTGCATTCCTCTTGCCACATATTTTTTGGAGCTAAGACTAGAAGCCATCTGCTTCCTAGCTGTGTTGCTGGATGGCCACATGGGAGTTAGGGGGTTCCCAGTCTGACCTCAAAGTTTGGCTGGTCGCCAAGCTTTTTGCCGAGACAAGCATCAGCAAGGGGAATGCAAAGAGACGAGAGGTTGACACACCCTCTCTCGCTCTGCATTGCTCTTGCCGCATATTTTTTTGGATAAAGTGCTTGGAGCTAGGACTAGTAGCCATCTGCTTTCTAGCTGTGTTGCTGGATGGCCACATGGGAGTTAGGGGGTTCCCAGTCTGACCTCAAAGTTTGGCTGGTCTCCAAGCTTTTTGCCGAGACAAGCATCAGCAAGGGGAATGCAGAGAGACGAGAGGTTGACACACCCTCTCTCCCTCTGCATTCCTCTTGCCACTTATTGTTTTGAGAAGCTAAGACAAGCGGATGTTATTAAAGCAGAACTTCACTCTCTTAACCAACATGGACTATTTTTAATCCTTATGCTGCTAGCATTAATACATAGATAGGAAAGTAGATCATATTTACTTAAACTTTTTAGTTTTTTTTAGTTTCTTCAGTTACTTCCTAGTTTTCAGGCCTATTTACATTATGTCATAAATCCCAGGAGTCTTCAGGAAGGGAATATGGGTTTTCTCAGCTAAGTACACCCTCCTGTCTGTATGCCTGAACTAAAGGCAGATGGATTCCAGGAAGTAAATACATAAGTCATCTGCCCTTACTCAAGATGGCCGCAGCTAGAAATGCTTGGGGAGGGTTTCAAAGTGATTTCTCAACAAAACAAAGCATGGAGAAATTGATGGATGGACAAGATTGATTTGAATATTGCAAATTAATTAAATAGTGTTTTTGGTGCTCAGATGCAGTGTAGTTCCACTTTAGGAAGCTGTCTCCTTCCTAGCTATGTTGTTGGATGGCCATGGGGGGACTCATAGCTAGGGTTAGAAAGAACCTAGCAACACGGGACAAAATATTACATGCACTTTGTCCCATTGGGGACAGAACAGGGAAAAAATGTAATGACAGTTCATCTTTAACTCCATATCAAATTATCTATCTACCAGAGGCGTGTGTATTCTTACTTAAGTCTTGGTTTGCTTTGTGTATTTCTTCAGATCAGTGCAGTAATCCAGTGTGAAACTTTGCCTGTGGGCAAGACCTTCCTGTAATAAAGACCGGTCACTGCTGCTCTGTGTCCATTTGCAGGGTGACTGGTCTTGTATCCTCCCCCAATTTTCTGTAGTGGGTGGGGCCTGCCCGTTGCCTCCCACAGCTCTGCTCTCTGCACAGGCTATGTGTAGCACAGTGGTGATGTCACTACTACTTTGACAAGGTAATATCTGAGTTGCAAAAACATGTGTTGCACACAAAGTAGATTTATATCATTTGTGGTTATTAAGAAATACAGTATATTTAAATAAAAGTATTTGTACCTAGAATTCAGCTTTAAAGTGAGACTAAACTTTTAACTATCGATAGAGTGGGGAAGGGGTTTGTCTGTGACCACATTGGGTTGACTATATTTGTTTTCCTGTCCCTGTGACACCTCTGCAAGAATTGGGGATTGCTGTGCAGCTACTGTCCACCCATGTGGGTCACATAAGCCAGCTGCTCTCTAACTTGTGAATGAATGACTATACGGTACGTAACCTATTGGCAGAATGCATTGAGAAAAGCACCGGGCACCGAGCACTTCTCGTCATTACCAACACTCATATTTACCACTGTGCAGTTCAGCATCTGGGCTATGGTCTCCCCGGGGATCGATGTGTCATGCGTTCTGTGAACATGTGGCTTTCACATAAAGTTACTCACTACCCATTAATAAAGCTCTGTAAACACATTGGAATTCAAAAGCACATACAAAGCTAAAGTCTCTCTGATGTTGTCTCCTGGGGTGACCATAGAGTGTACGGCCAAGTGACCCAATTATGCTTTTCATCCTCTCTGCCCTACCAGAACACATTTCCAATATATATGAAGTGTGCCATTCAAGCATCTACTTACACATAGCTTTCAAATATCCCTCATTTGGGTCTGTCCCTTATTTTGAGGGACTGTTCCTGATTTCGAGGGTCTGCCCCCCTTTTTTGGAACAAAGTCCCTCTGTCCCTCTTTCCTCCTCATTTGTCCTTAATTTTGGTCTGATCTATATAGCTGTATATAAAATGCACTTTTTATCTATCAAAAAGTGTTTCCCAGTGCTAAACCTTTCATTCAATTTCTAAATTGCTGCATTGGTACATTTTGCCAGCCAGTATAAATAAATAATAGTGGTAAAAAAGCACTTGTGGGTTTAATATATTTTTTTTATACAATTCTCCTTTAAGGGGGGGGGGGTGGCAGGGGGAGGGGGGTGTCCTATGCCTACATACTTTTGCTAATAGGTGTCCCTGTTTATTTAACCACCTCCCACCCGGGCCATTGTACATATACGGCCGGGTGGGAGTCTCGTCCTTCTGAATGGACGTTCCGGAACGTCCTTCAGAAGGAGCGAGATCGCGCCGCCGCGGGCACGCGCAGCGGCGCGATCCCGATGTGCCTGTGTCCCTCGGACACAGCGCAACAAGATGCGTCAGGAGGGCCCTGTGATTGGCCCTCCTGATCACATGACGGCTGTGTCCAATCACAGCCGTCATGCAATGTAAATACAGCCGTTGTAACGGCTTCGATCTCTTCTCCTCCCTGACAGATCCTGTCAGGGAGGAGAAGAAGAGGATCGATACTGGAGCTGGGGGTGATCAGTGAGTATTTCTAAGTACTCACTGATCACAGGGGGGGTCTGTGCTGGTAATCAGATGATTGATTACCAGTGCAGCCCTGGGGGGAGGGGATGCCACTAGAGCCACCAGGGATGCCCACCCATGACCACCAGGGATGCCCACCATGGCCACCAGGGATGGCAAACAGCCTGCCAGTAGTGCCCTCCTATCAGTGCTGCCCACCAATGCCATATATCAGTGCTGCCCACCAGTGCCCGTTATTGCCATCCACCAGTGCTGCCCACCAGTGCCCATTATTGCCCACCAGTGCTGCCTATCAGTGCCCATCAGTGCCCCCCATCAGTGCCCATCAGTGCCCCCATCAGTGCCAATCAGTGCCGACCAGTGCCACCTATCAGTGCCCACCAGTGCCTATCAGTGCCGCCGATCAGTGCCCATCAGTGCTGCCTATCAGTGCCCATCAGCGCTGCCTATCAGTGCCCACCAATGCTACATATCAGTGCTATCTATCAGTGCCACATATCATTGTCCATCAGTGCTGCATATCATTGCTACCTATCAGTGCCCATCAGTGCTGCATATCAGTGCCACCCCATCAGTGCCACCCCATCAGTGCCACCCAATCAGTGTCTCCTCATCAGTGCCTGTCAGTGCGGCATCATCAGTGCAGGAAAAAACGTATCTATTCACAAAATTGTATAACCTAAACAAAAAAACTTTTTTTTTTTTCAAACTTTTCTGTCTTTTTTTATTTGTGCACCAAAAAAGAAAAAAACCTGACAGTGATCAAATACCACCAAAAGAAAGCTCTATTTGTGGGGAAAAAATGACACAAATTTGGTTTAGGTACAATGTTGCCTGACCGCGCAATTGTCATTCAAAATGCAACAGCGCTAAAAGATGAAAATTGGTCTGGGAAGGAAGGGGGTTTAAGTGCCCAGTATTGAGGTGGTTAAAGAATGTTCTTTGCCTGAAAAGTATGGCAATAGGAAGCATAAACTGGTAAAGGCAACAAAATTATATATTTAAAAAAATATTTTGAGTGCATTGACACTGTGTATCATAAACACTTTTCTTTTTTGTCTCCCTCCTCCAAGAGGGAGGAGCAAATATCCTCCCTATTGTCAGCAAAAATCCCCCACAAAAACACTTAGTACTAATCTCCATGCTTACCCCTTAAGCATAAACCCCCACCTAAAAATCCTCCCACCTGCTGAAATCTTCCCTCTCAGCACAAATCTTTGCCTCATCCCCCAAATGCCACCTTCCCAAAAAATGCAATCCTCCTAACACAAATCCTCTACCCCTAAAATGCCCCTCTTAGTACACATCTCCTCGCCACTTCAAATCTCCCCTCTCAGCACAAATCTTTGCCCCCCCCCCATCCCCCAACTGCCCCCCCTCCAAAAAAAATCCAATCCTGCTAGCACAAATTCTTTACTCCTAAAATTTCCCTCCTAGCACACATATTCTGCTTCCCACCTCAAATCCCCCCTCTCAGTCCAAATCTTTGCAACCCCATCCCCCTAAAGCCCCCCCCCCCCCCAACAAAAAAAATCAATCCTTCTAGCACAAATACTCTACCCCTAAAATGTTCCCTCCTAGTACACATCTTCCCCTCAAATCCCCCCTCTCAGCACAAATCTTTGCACCCCCATCCCCCAAATGCCCCCCCCCCCAAAAAACAAATGAATCCTCCTAGCACAAATCCTCTACCCATAAAATAAAATGTCCCCTCCTAGTACACATATTCTCCTCCCCAGCTCAAATCCCCCCTCTCAGCACAAATATTTGCTCCCCCATCCCCCAAATGCCCCCCCCTTAAAAAAAATGAAATCCTCCTAGCATATCTGCTGAAATCTCCCCTCTCAGCACAAATCTTTGCCCCCATCCTCCAAATGCCACCCCACCCCCCCCCCCTCCCAAAAAATGCAATCCTCCTAGCACAAATCCTCTACTCCTATCTTTTCCCCTCCCAGTACACATCTTCTCCTCCCCACTTCAAATCCCCGCTCAGCACATATCTTTGCCCCCCATCCCCCAAATGCCCCCCCCCCCTCCTAAAAAAAATGCAACCCTCCTAGCACAAATCCTCTACCCCTAAAATTTCCCCTCCCACTTCAGATCCCCCCTCTCAACACACATCTTTGCCCCCACCCCCCCCCCCCCAACAAAAAAAAAAATGCAATCTTCTATCCCTAAAATTTCCCCTCCCAGTACACATCTCCTCCCCACTTCAAATCCCCCCAAAGCACAAATCTTTGCCCCTCCATCCCCCAAATGCCCCCCCCCCCAATAAAAAAATAAAATAAATCCTCCTAGCACAAATCCTCTACCCCTAAAATGTCCCCTCCTAACACACATCTTCTCCTCCCCATCTCAAATCCCCCCTCTCAGCACCAATCTTTCCTTTCTGCCTCTGCATTGGCCAGCCTTCTCCTGCACTTTGCGGGACTGAGCTGTCACACTGCAGATTGCAACTCTTCCTGTGTAACCAGTGACGCTCCCCTGTCAGTGTGAGTCTCTGATCATTCCATTGGGATAGCAACTATTTTTCCTATGTAAAATACTGGACTGAGCTATCTGCTCTGCTTTATGAATGAAAGTTACTATTGTAGACGTAGAATGTATGTATTGTATTCAATGTATTGAATTACAGCTTTTTTATAAAAAAAAAAAAAAAAAACTTTTTTTAACCCATTATTAATATTTTAGCCCCTTATTAACCCTAAGTGAACCATAATTTGTTTTTAAAGTATAGCTAAAGGCAGTAATTTTATTTTACTTTTGGGCAAAATTATTTTAGGTAATAATTTTGAAATCAAATGTGTACATTTGTAAAGACTAGAAAACCATTAAAACACTTGACATTAGTGGTTAATGGAAAAAGTAACCCCTTCAATTTGTGATTGGTGGAAAAAGGCACACTTACATTGGAAAAGAATGACTCTTTACATTGGTAGTCAGTGTAGGTGGAAAATCAATCACCCACTGCTCGAGGAACCCCTATCAACTTTTTTAGGAACCCTAGGGTCCCACATAATTGTGGTTGAGAATGGCAGAACTCTAAACCAAGTCCTTACATACATGTTGTCAAAAGTATTACAGGTCTCTTCTGACCACATCAAGAGCACTGTGTATTACAGCCCCCCCCCCCCCCCCATCCTTAGACCACTGTCCCAGAGCACTGTGCCTTACAAGCCTCTCAGACCACCATCTGGAGCACTGTGCAGAATTACAGGCCTCTCAGACCAGCCTCCCAGAGCACTGTGCCTTACAAGCCTCTCAGACGACCATCCAGAGCACTTTTCAGCATTACCACCATACCAGAGCACAGTGCATTACAGTCCTCCCCTCAGACCACCATCCAGAGCACTTTGCAGCATTACAGGCCTCTCAGACCACCATACCAGAGCACAGTGCATTACAGGCCTCCCCTCAGATCACCATCCAGAGCACTGTGCAGCATTACAGGTCTCTCAGACCACCATACCAGAGCACAGTGCATTAGAGGCCTCCCCTCAGATCACCATCCAGAGCACTGTGCAGCATTACAGGTCTCTCAGACCACCGTCCCAGAGCACTGTGTGCATTTCAGACCTCCTCAGACTATCCAGAGCACTGGTTGCAATGCATTACAGGCCTCCTCAGACTATCAAGAGCACTGGTTGCAATGCATTACAGGCCTCCTCCTAAGACTGTCCATGTCCAGAGCACCCTGTGCATTACAGGCCTCCTCAGACTACCGTCTAGAGCACTGTGAATTACAGGCCTCTTCAGACCACATCCAGAGAATTTTGCAGCATTACAGGCCTCCTCAGACCACTGTCCAGAGTGGCTAAATCTGTATCTGTGTATATAATGAGTTTGGAAATTCTAGAGAAATGCTTAACCACTTAAGCCCCGGAAGATTTTACCCCCTTCCTGACCAGGGGGTATTTTGCGATTCGGCACTGCGTGATTTTAACGGACAATTGCGCGGTCGTGCGACGCTGTACCTAAACGAATTTGGCGTCCTTTTTTTCCCACAAACAGAGCTTTCTTTTGGTGGTATTTGATCACCTGTGCGATTTTTTGATCATGCGCTATAAACAAAAAAAAGAGCGTACATTTTGCAAAAATAGCAATATTTTTCACTTTTTTTTATATGAAATTCCCCCCAAAAAAATTTAAAAATCAAGATTTTTTAACATTTTCGGCCAATTTGTTTTATGATACCTATGTTTGGTAAAAAAAATTCGCAAAAAGCGTATTTTGATTGGTTTGCGTACAAGTTATCGCGTTTACTAACAAAGGGAAAGATTTTTGGCATTTTTGTTGTTTTTTTTTTAACGCGTAATGGCGGCGATCTGCGATTTTTTTTGCGGTACTGCGACATTGGGGCGGACAGATCGGACCCTTGACTGACATTTTTGACACTTTTGGGGTTACCAGTGACATTACTGCAGTAATCAGTGCTATACATATGCACTGTTACTGTAAAAATACACTGGTAGTGAAGGGGTTAACTTTATTTGAGAGGGAGGGGCTGTGTGTGTCCCTAGGGGCGTGCTTTCTACTGTGATTGGCTGTGGCTTGAGCTGTAAGGACACTGATCAATGGATCTACATAATAGATCCATGTGATCAGTGTTTTTACACCAAGGAGAATGACAGGTGGCTTGTTTACACAAGCCGCCTGACTTTCTCCCTCTCCCCCGCCGATCGCAGAGTGGCCGGCGGACATCAGGTCCGCCGGTCACACGCGCAGGGGGGGTCCGTGACCACGCGGGAGCGCGCCTCCGGGGGCGCGCGCTCGCTCCCTAGACCCTCACAAGCAAGCGACGTAGCCCTACGTCACTTTGCCTGTGAGGGGTTGACCGCCGACGTAGATAGTCGTGCGGCGGTCGGCAAGTGGTTAAAAATTGCATTACAATTTAACTAAACCCATTCGATTTTAGTCGACTAAAATGTACTGGAGATTTCAGTCGACTAAATATGACTAAATCTAAAACAATTGCAGATGACTAAAATGGGACTAAAACTAAAATGGCATTTTAGTCAAAAGACTAAAACAAAATCAAAATTTGCTGCTAAAATTAACACTGCTGCAAGAGTTTTATATGCCTAATGGGAATGTCTATCCCATTAGGCAGAGTTATGATTTAGAGCCTTTGATCCAGTTTTTTGCCCCCAAATAATATGTAATGTGCTGATCCCCCAGCATGTTGCCTATGTGGCCATACAATACAAATAGGTAAGAATTTCCTAATTCCTCAGTGGCTAGCTGCATATACACATAGATACAATGAGGTCAATATCAACTAACCTATGGGTAGAGCGTCTCTGAAATTGTATTGGCTAGGGGTGGCTACTTATGTAGCCCATCTTATTTTGGTGAAACAAAAAGGATCATTGAAGGCAGGGCACTGTGTTCTATTACCTCAGTAGCCCTTGATAGACCTTGCCTGCAAAGAAATGCCAATGTTGCCACAGATACCACAACAAAGCTGAAAAATCAAACCATTCTTTCTACAGAAGAGTTTTAGGGGTTGATTTACTAAAACCGGAGAGTGCAAAATCTGGTGCCGCTGTGCATGGTAGCCAATCAGCTTCTCACTTCAGGTTCTTCAATTAGGCTTTGACCCAAAAAAAAAAAAAACCCGGAGGCCTATTTGGCTACCATGCAGAGCTGCACAAGATTTTGCACTCCATTTTTAATAAATCAACCCCAATGTATTTTAATTGTTTGCATATTTTTCACATATCAGTAACTGCGTATTTATCACTTGGGTTTCCTCTATTTTATCATAAGATAGCAAAACACAAGTAGCTGTTTGAACAAACATTCGTACAAATATTTATACAGAAATTCTCAGTAAATTTGATGGCTTGATGAATGTTGTTTGAAAGCACTTCAAAATTTAATTTGCTTTTAAAATTCAGTTTTGGAGTCAATTGACTTTCTGTAACAAAAAACACATTTACTGTTAGAAATTCATTTGAGAAAATTTTTCCATCCTGCTCCTTTAAATTTTCTTGTCACTCTTTCTGTCGGAAAATGCTTCAAAATACTTCTCTTTCAGTGAAAATGCTGCTTTCTGCTCATTCACTGCAATGCTGAGTAACTCCACACTCATCAGCACAATTGTCCTCATACAAGCTTGTACTGATGTATGATATGATTATACAATAGGAGGTATCAAACCAGGTCTGTTGCTGCCTGGGAGCCCAAAGTTGGCCAAAGTTGGAAATTATTTATAATGTTTTTTTTTTTTTGTTTCAGTCAGCAAAAAAAAAAAACATAACAAATTCCACTATCCATCCAAACAAGGAGGATGAAGGAACCCCCCTTCTCCACGACATTGCATTCTGACAGTGGGACCCGCTGCTGTCAGAATATACTGATCAGCAGCTGCAGCCACAGATCAACAAATGAAGACTGGGACTTTAAATATATCCCTATTGTCACTTATTTCTTATAATTAATCAAAACATATATGTTGTATATACAGTGCCCACCCCAGGTAAAAGTTTGTATTAATGTGCATAAAGAAGCCAAGGAAAGATGGAAAAATCTCCAAAAGGCATCAAATTACAGATTAGACATTCTTATAATATGTCAACAAAAGTTAGATTTTATTCCCATCATTGACACTTTCAAAATTACAGAAAACAAAAAAATGGCGTCTGCAAAAGTTTGGGCACCCTGCAGAATTTATAGCATGCACTGCCCCCTTTGCAAGGCTGAGACCTGCCAGTGTCATGGATTGTTCTCAATCATTGTCTGGGAAGACCAGGTGATGTCAATCTCAAAGGTTTTAAATGCCCAGACTCATCTGACCTTGCCCCAACAATCAGTTCCATGGGATCTTCTAAGCAGTTGTCTAGAAAACTGAAACTGAAAATAGTTGATGCTCACAAAGCTGGAGAAGGCTATAAGAAGATAGCAAAGCGTTTTCAGATGTCAATATCCTCTGTTCGGAATGTAATTAAGAAATGGCAGTCATCAGGAACAGTGGAAGTTAAAGCAAGATCTAGAAGACCAAGAAAAATATCAGACAGAACAGCTCGCAGGATTGTGAGAAAAACAATTCAAAACCCACGATTGACTGCACGATCCCTCCAGAAAGATCTGGCAGACACTGGAGTTGTGTTACACTATTCCACTATAAAGAGATACTTGTACAAATATGGTCTTCATGAAAGAGTCATCAGAAGAAAACCTCTTCTACGTCCTTACCACAAAAATCAGCGTTTGAACTTTGCAAATGAACATATAGACCAGCCTGATGCATTTTGGAAACAAGTTCTGTGGACCGATGAGGTTAAAATTGAACTTTTTGGCCGGAATGAGCAAAGGTACGTTTGGAGAAGAAGGGGCACAGAATTTAATGAAAATAACCTCTGTCCAACTGTTAAGCATGGGGGTGGATCAATCATGCTTTGGGGTTGTTTTGCAGCCAGTGGCACAGGGAACATCTCACGAGTAGAAGGAAAAATGGATTCAATAAAATTTCAGCAAATTTTGGATGGTAAATTGATGCCATCTGTGAAAAAGCTGAAGTTAAAGAGAGGATGGCTTCTACAAATGGATAATGATCCTAAACACAACTCGAAATCCACGGGGGATTACATCAAGAGGAGTAAACTGAAGGTTTTGCCATGGCCTTCACAATCTCCTGACCTCAACATAATTGAAAATCTATGGATAGACCTTAAATGAGCAGTGCGTAACAGACAGCCCAGAAATCTCAAAGAACTGGAAGACTTTTGTAAGGAAGAATGGGCAAAGATACCTCAAACAAGAATTGAAAGACTCTTGGCTGGCTACAAAAAGTGTTTACAAGCTGTGATACTTGCCAAAGGGGGCAGTACAAGACATTAACTCTGCAGGGTGTCCAAACTTTTGCAGAATCAATTTTTTTGTTTTCTGTTATTTTGAAAGCGTAAATGATGGAAATAAAATCTAACTTTTGTTGACATATTATAAGAATGTCTAATCTGTAATTTGATGCCCTTTGGAGATTTTTCCATCTTTCCTTGGCTTCTTTATGCACATTAATACAAATTTTTACCTGGGGTGCCCAAACTTTCGATCCCCACTGTAAAAAGCCATAATTGTATTCAATATATTTTAAAAACATATAGCAACCATCATTGTCTTTGAAGATGTAGCACTGCCCTCATGCAGGTTGCTAAATACAGTCTTCCCTGGGCCTCCCTATAATTATCCTGCAGCCAAGCACTTGGGTATTTTCACACAACCACCCACACACTCCTTCTTTCGTTATCCAATGACCAGTCTTGGGTGTTTTTTTTTTTTGTGTTTATTTGTAGAACTTGGATAGGAGAAGGGATTAGTGAGATACTCCAACTTTAACTATGCACAGAGGAGGACAACTCTCACTTGGCCTCACTTGGTTGAACTGAATAGCAGACCCTCTGCTGAACCAAACAGCATTTGATTGAAAAAAAAGTCCTCTGCTTGTTCTGGCAGCAGACTCAATGAACACTGACTCTTCAGGACACTAACCAGTATCGTCTTTAGCTGACACCCGTCCACTGACTTCACTAGCTTGAAGGGATGGCCCTCACCGAACAGGCCCCTAGAGGTGGATCTGTACTCAAGGTAACCAGGAACAGATTCCTCTACGTAAACCCCCCTCTCCGTCAGCTCTGCAGGACATCTCGGTTGCAGCTTCTGTAACTCCGGTCCTCAGGTCGTCCACCTGAGGCAGCAGCCCCCTCCTTCCGGGACCCCGCTCTCCAGCTGAAGACCCCATGCACACGTGCTCTCTTGGTATAAATATAGTCACCCAGCATGCCTTGAGACACTTTCCTCTGCCAATTGACCAGGGCTGTATCTACCCCATGCTCCCATATGTCAAGTTTTCCCCCACTGTACAATATGCACCACCCAGTGTGAAACAGGCAGACAACATGAGCAGCATCTGATCACACTGAGCAGACCCTTTCAATGGATCACTGCTCAATGTTAGGCAGAGAGTACTTAAAGCGGAGTTCCACCCTGGGAACGTTTTTTTTAATAAAAATACCCCCGGGACAGTCAGGGCTAGTGCATTCCACAATGGCTAGCCTCTAATCTGTCCCGGGTTGCACTTACCTTTTAGAAGAAATACTTACCTTTAAAATGTATTGTCCAGCGCTGCCATCTCAGGTGTGGGCAGCTTGAAGCCAGCGCGATCCTCTTCTGTGTCCTCTTCCGTCTTCTTCGGTCCCACGATGCACTGCATCGGCCCCGCCGTCACTTCCGGGGCCGCAGCATCATCCCTGCACAGCTTCTGGGCATGCCCAGAAGCTGTTTAGCAAGGTATGACGGCGCCTGCACTGGAACTGACGTCGGGGCCGGTGCAGGCGCATTGATTCCTGGGAGCGATGACGTTCAGCTCCCAGGAATCATTGCAAGCCAGGAAGTGACGAATCGCCGTGGCCGCTGAGGGGAAGAAGAGGAAGTAAGGTGAGTATATTTTCTTCTAAACAAGGTTAGTAAAAAAGAAAAAAAATTGCGATTATCCATTTGTTTTTCAGGTGACCCGGAACAAGAAGATGGAGGTAAGTATAATTTTAGGGTGGAACTCCGCTTTAAAGTTGCCTGACAGCTCCCCTGGTATACACTCTCTAGCACCTACCTAGGAAGTTGCTACAAATACATCACAGAAAACAAGCCTTTTTTTTTATTTTCTCTTCCTTTTTTGGTTTGTATAACCTAATATCATACATGAGAAATGTATCAACATCTATGTATGTATGCAACATGTAAAATTATGTCAGACCTGTACCTATGTATTATGTCAAGGTGATGTTCCATTATCTTGATCATTGTCTTTTCCATTTTTCTTTATAGACTTGTTTTTTATAATTGTGAATAAGCTTTCTAAATGCACAAATCCTTGGGAACCTGAAGAAGTGGTATATCCGCGAAACATGTTGACTTGATTTTGAAGAATATAGATTGCTTGTTTCTGTGATGTATTCAGAGACAGTGATGGTGGCTACATGTTTTGAAATTTTATTTAATAAAATTATTGCATTTTATATACAACATATATGTTTTGTTCTATTATAAGAAATAAGTGATAATAGGGAAATATTTAATGTCCCAGACCTTCTTCCATTTCTCCTTCGCCATATATATCAGGATGATACCCTAAATCGCTTTGTCACTGGATTAAATATACTCCACTCCACATTACATTTCTCTTACATAACACACTGATCAACAAAAACTTTCTAGAATTTAACTTGGAGCATTGACTACTGTTGAGCAGAGATGGCCACACACTGATCAAAATTCAGATCATCCCCTTTGTTTTAGCTTTGCTAGGTGCTCCTACCTAATCTTTGCAGACACATTCTTTAGTTCTACACTCTTACTTACCAAGTGTTTTTGAACAGGATGGGAAACTGACTGTTGGCAAGTATTTTTTTTTAAACCGTTAAAATCCTTTTAGGTTTTGAATTATATCACAGCCAGTGTTTCTGATGTCTAGATGCAACCATTTTAATAATACCATAATCAATATATGTGATGCCAGTCTCCTACAGCTTTCTATGCTCTTGGGAACAAATGTTTTGGGGTATTATGATGGAAATATTTTGAGAAAAGCATTGTTTAACAAAAGTTTTGTAACCGTATTTTAAAATGTTGCAACTGTATATTATGATGGATATGCTGTATAAGTCTAAACATACCTCCTGTTACTACTTGTTATCTCTTGATGAGGTAGATCATTGGTCTTACAAATAGGGATGATCAAACTTTTGAAAAATTTGGTTCGACCAGAACACCCGAACTTCCCGAAAGTTCGGCCCGGATTTCAGAACCCCATTGAAATCAATGGGACCCGAACTTCGGTATTCAAAAAACACAATTTTGAAGCCCTAAAACCCAATAAATACCCCTAAAAAGTGCCTAGGGTTCTGGGTCATGCCCCATGGACTATTAATCACACAAAAAAAAGTTCTTAAAAATTGTCATTTTTGATAGAGAGACAATTATTGAAAAAAATTATTGAAAAAAAAAAATGAGATTTCTTTGGATTTAGTGTCTGGGGGGGGTCTAAAAAGTGTACCTGTGAAGTTTCAGCTCTGTAGCATGTCACGAACCAGAAAAAAAAGATTGTTTGTATTAGAATTGCAGTAGAGCAGGATAGTGGCTCTGCTATTTTCACACCCGGCCGTTTTTGTTGCAGACGTTTATTGGGCTTTTTTGTGGACGTCTTTGGAGGCAGGCATGACATCTGAACTTCTGTGTAGGGGTATATATACACACACACACATGTATGTATATATACACATACACATATATAGGTGTGAAAGTAGCAGAACCCTATGCCTGTGCTAATGAAATTATTTGCAGGCATAGGACTTCGCTCCTATCACACCTATATGTGTGTATGTGTATAAATACATATAAGTGTGTGTGTATATATACCCCTATACAGAAGTTCAGATGTTATGCCTGCCTCCAAAGACGCCCAAAAAATGCCCAAAAAAAACACCTGCAACTTTTAGCTTTTAACGCTTTTAAAGCCCAGTTCCTGTCCTATTGCATTTTGGTCGGTTCTGGTTGCCGAATTCCTAACTTTTTCAGCAAAAAGTTCAAAATTCGGGTGAATTTCGAACAGTCAATGTTCGGGTCGAAACGATGGTCGACCCGAACCGTTCGATCATCCCTACTTACAAACATATGAAAATCTATAACATTGCCTTTCCAGCTTCTCCCCTCCATTTCAGTTGGAATCATATTCATACCACTCTGAATAATGACCATTTATTGAGTATGATACTATAGTAAAGTTATGATATCTAATATACAACACCCTATGGGGACATGTACAGGTTAAAGTAAAGGCAACCTTTTTTCATTTTGAATAGAGTAGGGGAGGGTTACAATCCTTATCAGTTTTTTTTTTATATATATGTTATCTGTGTCCTATTGGGGAGATTTTTCTTCACTTCCTGTCTCATAGTCAAAACAGAAAGTGAGTGAAAATCCCTTCAAAGTAATAAAAACCCTTGTTGTCACCAGGGTCAGCATTGGAAGATTCCCCTCTATTAATGTTCTGGTAACAACTCAAGATTTGGGATTTTCTTTCACATTCAGGCTTTGTGACAATGGTAAACAGAACAAAAAGAGAGAGCGAATCTCCCTAACGAAGGCAGAGAAAGCAACATGGCAGGTATTCTAATAGTAAACTTGCCTTAGGTTATACATTAGGGCACAAATATTCAGATGCTGTGGTTCCAGGGTTCCTATGTCCTCTCAAAGCTTGCTTGTCATAATCTATACTAACTGATCTTTTATGGATCATGATCCAATATTATTTATATGTCAAAAATGTTAAACTTCTCGTAAAGTTTTTATATGCTTTGGCAATAGTTATCTTGGTGGATAAGAGAATAAAGAAAATGAATCTTAGAGGGCTTTATTATATCTGAAACAGGTATATTCAAAAAGTCATTTTTAGCCGGTTTAGGTATATTTAGACAGGTAATCGAGTATATGAGTTCAAAAATACATATTTTTTTTTTTAAACTGTGTTTTATTAAATTTATCACTTGAACAGTACAAGAATACTACAAAACATTGGAAATACAGAGAGTCATGGAATAGTACCGGTCATCAATGAAATAACACAACGGTTCAATATAGGTAAAGGATATCCCATAGATACGTAGATACAGAGATTCACAAATTTGTCAGAATAAAGCAGATATCCTCAGGTATAACACATGCAACACATGCTCGTTATATGCATAAACAACAAAAAGAAAAAAAAAGGAAAAAACCCAAAGAAAAAGGAACAACTCAGCAGAAAAATGCAGGTGGTGGTCAGAGTCACAGCCTCATTCGTCAGCGGAGTGTGGGCCCAGAACAGCCCCCCCCGGACCCGGACCGCCCTCACCCTCAGGGCAGCGCGGAGCTGCACGTGTCAGATAAAGCAACCCAAGGACCCCATACTTTTAGGAACTTTTTTGGACAGCCCCTGGCCTCATAAGTCAGCCTATACAGGGGTAGGACATGGTTGATCAAATTTTTCCAAAGATCAAGTGGGATCCTGTCCACCTGTGTCCATTGCATCACTACAGTTTTCCTGGCATAAAACAACAAGAGTCGGAGAAGCTGTTTCCGATGGGTGCTGAGGTCAATCTCCCCGAAAATCCCCAGTAAGCACCACTTAGGGCTGCAGACATTAGGGAAATCCAAGGAGGCCGAGAGAAAGTGCGTAACTTGGGACCAAAAAGGTCTAACTTTCGGACAACTCCACAGCATATGAAGCAATTTTCCCTGGTCCCCCCCACATTTATGACAGTCTGGCGCGGGTCTCTGCCTCATCAGAAACAACCGATAAGGAGTATAATAAGTCCTATGAAATATACGTAACTGTATCAGACGGTCCCTGGCCGAGATGGGTATCCTAAAATATACCTCAAGCACTTCTTCCCAATCATCGTCCGAGATATCCGGGATGTCTCTCGTCCACCCGGCCCTAACAGCCTCCAGGCGCGATGGCACACTAGTAAGAAGGATTCCATAGTAGGAGCTAGTCAGCTTAGTGTGCTCATCCCGCAACAATTCCTTTTCCATAGGAGAATTGTCTAGCGTGACACTGCCCGGCCCAAATTGGGCCAAGGCAGCGTGTCGCAGCTGGAGATAACGATATTGCCAAGAGCCGGGCACCCGAAAGTCCGCCCGGAACTGGGAGAACGTCTTAAAATTTCCCCCCTCAAACAATTGATGGGCATACTTCAGGCCCCGTTCTGCCCACCGCGCCGCATCCTGAGACCCAGCGAAGTGAGGCAGACTAGGATTGCACCACAAGGGTTGATTCGGGGAACAGAGGCCCGGAGTCGCCGCCAACAGAGACTCACATCTGACATATATCTGCAGAGAGGATTTCAAGAGTGCCGTACCCTCGGAGGACGCAACGCAGCGCCGGTAAATAAGATTAGCAAGCGTTTCATAGGAGGAAACCACCGCTGCTTCGACAGCCGTAGCCGCACTGCTCCTCCGAGGGAAGAGCCAATCGTGGACATGTCCCATTTGTGCTGCATAGTAATACAAGCGCAAATTTGGAAGGGCAAGGCCCCCCATCGCCACCGGCTGCTGTAAGGTGGCAACAGAAAGCCTAGGCGCCTTCGGGTACCATAGGAAACCGGAAATAAGAGAATCAAGATCCCTGAAAAACCTATTCGGCACAAACAGTGGAGAGTTGGCAAGGAGATACAGAAATTTCGGCAACATAACCATTTTAAATAAGTTGACCCTACCAGTCAGAGTTAGAGGCAGATGCTTCCAGCGCTCCAGTCTAGATTTGAACAGGCCTAGGCAGGGAACAAGATTGTTTTGGAAATACAAGGATATAGGTTGCTGAACTTGAACACCTAGATATTTAAATGAGAACGTAAATTTCAAGGGGCAGTCAGTCGGCAGCGAGAGCGGGATGTCCATATCGACAGGAAACAGGCTAGACTTAGTCCAGTTAACCCGAAAACCAGAAAAAGAACCGAAATGTCGAATAAGTCGGAGAACGGGCATAAGCGATGTGTGTGGATCAGTTAAATACAACAACATGTCGTCGGCATAAAGAGAGACCCTCTCCTCCAGAGACCCCACTGACATCCCTTGGACAGCGGGGGAAGTTCGCAGCAGCTGAGCCAAAGGTTCTATTGCGAGCGCAAAAAGCAAGGGGGATAAAGGGCAACCCTGCCGCGTACCCCGTCGTATCTGCAGTGGACCAGAAACCATCCCATTTACCCGAATACGGGCAAGAGGTTGAGCATATAGGATCCGAAGCCAAATCAAAAAATTCTTTCCAAACCCAAATCTCTCAAGTACATAGAACAGGTATGGCCACTCCACAGAGTCAAAAGCCTTCTGTGTATCAAGTGAGAGGACCACCCTCGGTAAACGAGAGGGGTTCGGGGCCTGCAGATTGGTGAACAACCGACGAATATTCGCATAAGCCGAGCGCCCCGGAATGAAGCCAGTCTGATCTATCCCCACGATAGAGCCAATTATCTTATTAAGACGCAATGCGAGAATTTTAGTAAGGATTTTAAGCTCTACATTAATAAGCGATATGGGTCTGTAAGAGTCACAGTATCGCGGGTCCTTATTAGGCTTAGGGATCAACACTATGAGGGCCTCCTGGAGCGAAGGAGGAAGGGAGCCACCATCAAATATCGACTTGAAGAGCACCAGGAGTCGCGGCAGCAACAGTTCCCCGTGCTGTACATACCATTCTACCGGAAAACCGTCAGGGCCCGGAGTTTTATGTTTTGGGAATGATTTAATGGCTACCCCCACCTCCTCCAGCGACAAAGGGGCCTCCATACTAGCGCTCTGCTCAACACTAAGTGTGCGGAAAGGAATAGAGTCCACATAAGCATAAAGCTCTGGGGGGGTATAATGGGCCCGAGAGGTGTACAGGTCCGAATAAAATTTGTGGAAGGCGCCAAGTATGTCCTCCGTAGCCGAGAGAGAGTGCCCCGCATGATCCAAAATAACAGGGATAGCAACCGGTTCCGGAACAGGGCTAGCCAAAAAGGCCAGCAAACGACCGTTCCTGTCCCCGGACTCAAAAATACGTTGGGACTGGTACAGGAGACGCTTCTGGGTCTTCTGCACCAAGGCCAGCTCGTAAGCCCGCTGCGCCGCTTTCCACTTTCTATTATTCTCAGGGGTGGGATCCAAAGTGTAAACCCGTTCGGAGGCACTCAGAGCATCTGCCAATTCCTCGATTTCTGCTGCCACTGCCTTTTTGAACTTAGAAACCCCCTGCATGTATGCTCCGCGCAGGACAGCCTTAGAGGCGTCCCAACAGGTGAGGTCCTGCACCCCTTCCGCATTCTCCGCCCAGAAATGAGTCATGGCAGTAGCACATTCAGCCGACACCATCGGTTCCGCGAGCCAGTAAGGGCTCATACGCCACACCGATCCAGCCGGACGCCTGGCCACCGTCAGTGTCATCACCAGGGGTGAATGGTCTGAGATTGCCCTCGGAAGGTACGCCACGTCGGAGATCATTGGAAGCACCTCCGAGGAGACAAACCACATATCCAATCTAGAGAAGGTACCATAAGAGCTGGAATAACAGGAGTATTCCCTTCTCTGCGGATATTTCCATCGCCACGTCTCGGTCAGACCGTACGCCGCAGCCCAGTCGGCTAATGCCAGCGACTGTCGCCCCGAGCCGTGGAGACGATCCATTTGAGGATCCAAAACTGCATTAAAATCCCCTCCTATAATTAAAGACCCCTGAGCCATGGAGAGGACCGTCCGCATACAGTCATCAAGACGTCCAACCTCCACTGGCGGAGGGAGGTATAGGTTAACTATTGTAAATACACGTTCCATAAAATTCAATACCACTATAACATAACACCCATCCCGGTCGGTCTTCACCTCCAGCACCCGCACCGGGCACGCCCTGGAGATCAAGGTCGAGACCCCCCTCGAATAGGTGGAGTAAGTAGCATGGAATGCGTGAGCCATACGTGGTCGCTTTAACGCCCTTGTTTTGGGGTCCATTAAGTGCGTCTCCTGCAAAAGGAGGATGTCCGCCTTAGAGCGCTTGAAATAATCAAACACTAGAGACCTCTTAATCTTGGAGTTCATGCCCCGCACATTCCATGTCAAAAGCCTCAAAGACATTTATTAACAAAAAGTAGCATGAAGAAACGCGGCCCACCCAGAGGAGAACCCCCTCCGAGAGTGCCCCGCCCCCACCTGAAAAAACATACATACCAGTACCTAGCGGGCGCACGGGCAGCGAAAGCCCCCGGGGGGCCCGTCCGGACCACACCGCCGCCGAAATACCACCCAATAAAGAGCTGACCACCACTGCTGAGAAAAAAAACATACAGAGTAACAATAAAACAGGAAACTGAAATCCACAAACCCATGAACTCACCCCCCCACCCCCCACCCGGCTCCCTGTCATAAAAACGGGCAGAGAGCTTTAGCCCAGAAACACTAACAACCCCAGGAGGCATAACTATGCCAGAATGTCTTTAGTTCAGTGTCCCTAAAGGAGCAGGAACACACCAGAAAAAATAAAAACAAAAACAAGAAAAATGAAAAATGGAAAATGGGGGAGGGGAGAAAAAGAAAAAATTTCCCCCCAGAGAGAAAAAAAAAGGGAAAAAGACAAAACGCTGCGGAGGTGGCGGCACCGCCTCCGAGGATAAAGGTGCAAGGTCAGGGGATGAAAACCTCCTCAGAGAACACATGAGGGAGACCGTCCGGTCCAGTATGGAGTCGTCCAGCCATCAGGATAACAGCACCCCCAGACAGGGGATAGCAGCAACAGAGTCCGAGCATCAGTATGGAGGGGCCCAGGTAGGCCCAGACCCCCGGCAAACAACAGCTGCAATAGTCAAAGCATGTTCAGCCCCGTCTTCCCAAACCATCAAGCCAGGCCGATGCATCCTGCGGGGAAAGGAAGAAGTGAGCCTTTCCCTCATGAATCACCCTCAATTTAGCTGGGTAAAGCATGCTGTAGCCAAACTGCCCCTCCCTAAGCCTGCGTTTGACCGCATTGAAGGCCATGCGTAACTTCTGTGTAGCAGCAGAGTAGTCAGGATAGATAGAGATTTTAACTCCATTGTATTGAAGGTCAGGAAGATTGCGTGCAGCTCGCAGGATATTTTCCTTGTCCCGAAAATGAAGGAATTTTGCCAGTAAGGATCTTGGAGGGGCCCCGGGAGGGAGAGGGCGCATAGGAACCCGGTGCGCCCGTTCAATAGCAAACAAGGGGGAGAGAAGTTCCACACCTACAGTATCCTTAATCCAGGTTTCCAGAAAATCCTCAGCATGTCTCCCCTCAGACTTCTCAGGAAAGCCAACAAAGCGGAGATTATTTCTGCGCATCCTGTCCTCCAAGTCCCCAAGTTTATCAGAGTGGTCCTGTAGATCCTGCCGTTGTGTGCGGACCTCTGCCTGCAAGGGGTGAACTGTGTCCTCAACATCACTGATACGCTGTTCAGCAGCAGTGATCCGAGTGCGAATCTTCTGCACTTCATGTTTAACTATAGATAAGTCCAGCCGGACTGTCTCAATTTGAGTGGTCAGAGTGGATTGGCAAGTGTGAATAGCCTCCATGATGTGCTGTAACGTGAGGCTCCCAGAAGCTGAATCTCCCGCCTCAGTAGCCCCCTCCGGAGCCCCCCCTGCTTGGGAGTCCTCCGCATCCCATGTCCCATCCGCCGCCCAGGGATCTGAACCCTCCTGCAGCCCCAGGGATAGAGCTGGGGGTCCCCTAGACAGCACGGGGGAATCAGCGAAATGGTCCCGAATAGTGGTCGGGGGTCGGGCCTTCTGGGGCACACCATCAGGCTTACCCGAGGATGCAGGGATCCGTGAAGGAGGCTGTCCGGCCCGGCCCGACTTCTCCTTGGGCGGACGCGGCGGCTGGGAAGAGGGTCCGGCGCCATCTTGGGAGGCCTCGCGGCCCGGGCTGTTTCGGAAGGCCGCACCCGCCTTGGTGCCCTGGGGGCCGATTTTGACCATGGTGGCCGGCTCCGGAGGTGCCAGGATAGGTGTGCCAGCGAGAATTGAGGGGTTGAACGAAAGGATTAGTGCCAGGATCAATGAAGGATCACCAGGTGCCGCCGGAGCTCCGAGACCGCGCTGCTTACATGCCGATCGCTAGCCACGCCCCCCTCAAAAATACATATTTAGAATCGTTGCACCTTTGAACATTGTCACCACACATGAATCAGATCCCCCATTTTGCCACACTGTCAAAAGCAACTGGGAAAGGAGTCAGGAGTCTAGATGGCATCAAGGGTTATCTAAAGAAGACTTTAAAACGTGCTTACCAGGGAAAAATGTAAAATTATGTTATGCTGTACATTCTAAAACAGTTCCCAGGTCCTGTTCCCATGCCAAATGGTGTGAGGTAGCTTATTAGAAGAATCAACCAACCAAATGAAAAAGAAGAGATGCTACCCCTGTAGCCTGGATAGTTCCTTCACCATTTTTCAAATATTGTCATAATAGAGGCATCCTTAATCTTTTTAACCACTTAAGCCCCAGAAGATTTTACCCCCTTCCTGACCAGGCCCTATTTTGCGATTCGGCACTGCGTGACTTTAATGGACAATTGCGTGGTCATGCGACGCTGTACCTAAACGAATTTGACATCCTTTTTTTCCCACAAACAGAGCTTTCTTTTGGTGGTATTTGATCACCTGTGCGATTTTTACATTTTGCGCTATAAACAAAAAAGCATCAATTTTGCAAAAATAACAATATTTTTCACATTTTTTTTATATGAAATTCCAACCAAAAAATGTAAAAATCTAAATTTTTTAACATTTTAGGCCAATTTGTTTTATGCTACATATTTTTGGTAAAAAAATCCCAATAGGCGTATTTTGATTGGTTTGCGCAAAAGTTATTGCTGAAAGATTTTTGTCATTTTTATTGTTTTTTTTTAACGAGTAATGGCGGCGACCTGCGATTTTTTTTGTGGGACTGCGACATTGCGGTGGACAGATCGGACCCTTGACTGACATTTTTGACACTTTTGGGGGTACCAGTGACATTACTACAAGAATCAGTGCTATACATATGCACTGGTACTGTAAAAATGACACTGGCAGGGAAGGGGTTAACTTTATTGGAGATGCAGGGGTTAAATGTGTCCCTAGGGGCGTGCTTCTAACTGTTATGGGATGTGGCTGTTTGTGTAACTACAGAGATATACGATCCTACATAGCAGGATCGTATGATCTCTGCACTTACACAAGGGAGAATGACAGGCGGCTAATGTAAACAAAGCCGCCTTTCTCCGTCTGTACTGGACGATCGCGAGTGGCCGGCGGACATCGGGTCCGCTGGTCACACGCGCAGGGATCACAGTGAACGGGCGGGGCGGGAGCGCGCCTCCAGTGGCGCGCGCTCGCCCCCTATTGGCTCGCAGGCGAGTGACGTACCCATATGTCAATTTGCCTGCACGGGCTGACTGCCGCAGTATATGTACTTGCGGCGGTCGGCAAGTGGTTAAATAAGGTTTGAGAATAGTTTGACAGTTGATGTCAGCAGAACAATTTTATTCTGGGCATGTCCATTTTGTTCAATAGATATGTGGTATCCAATAGGCCTGACTCCTAGTCCATAAGTTGTGTACACTTGTATAGATCCTTATTAAATCAACATGGAAAATGCTGGGGTGGTTTTCCAGGCGAGAAAAGCGTATTGATAAGACTAGAGACAGTAGGGAGTGTGGAGATTTAAGGTTAGTATGTTAACAGGTATTGTCCCACAATTTTATAGAATGGCATAACATTAAACACATAATCACAGGTCTCTGATTTTAGGTGACCTATATCAGTCGATCTTCGGGCCTGTTCTATTGTACAATAAACCAGCTTACAAACATTTCAATATGATTTGTTCCTCCAATGGCAAATGTTTTCTTCTGGTGGTTGTGAACTTGTAGTGAGTTTAGCTGTTCATCTACACGCTGAAGTGTAATAGGAAACTAATTCACTCAGTGAACATTGGGCCCCAACAGGAAGCCTGCATTTAATTGATGTCACACGGGCACCAGAGTTTTTTACCCATAAACCTTCCCATTGGTCATCCAGGGGGCAGAAAGTCAACACTCCCTTGTGTCAAAGGCTTCCAACACACTCTGCTCCTCAATAGCGAATTTAGGATTATTTCTTTGGAAACTTTCAAATATACCTTGGTCAGCTTGTTAGAACAATTTTCCTTGTTTTTATATTTCCTGTAATATGCCCTGTGTCTGCATATTTTCCTAGCTAATCATCTGACAAAAACCCAGGAATATCGTTGTATCACCAGGAACAATCTCTTCCAAACTTGCTGCCATTCTTCCAGCCATGTTAGAAGAGGCAGTTATTAAAAACAAGAAATATTATTCTGTGAACTGTCTCTAGAGGATATAATTCACAAATTCCTGTAATTTAGAGATTCCAGCTTCAGAATATTTCAATAGCTTGTTGGTGCAGCAGCATTACTGTGTTGTAGCAATGGTATCCTGACGTCAGATCCTACCAAGAGCATATCGACATGGAGTTTTTATGTTCTATTCTTGTTGATATTTGTCCTATGTACTGTAGATGATTCAGCTACCACTGACCTAGAAAAAGTGTTCATATCAGGTCGATGGTAAGAAAAGATGAAAACCGCACAAAATAGTGCACAAGTAATATAGTGAGCAACAAACACAAAAGAGGATATCCTCTCCAATATATCACAATAAGAAGGTGTTGTGTTATATAATCCATGAACTAAAAAGTGTCCAAGAAATAATTATAATAGAAAAGTAATAAGCAGTTCATACATTCCACGGTGAATTAATTATAAGTGATCAGTCTTCTTTAAGAAGAGCATAGCAAATCTTCTCTCTTCATTCAATGTCACCAGTGGGCCCTTTACCACAGTGAAAACAAGATGTAAGCTTACCTTTTCAGAGTGGTCTATATACACTATATATGCTCGTCCACAGGGGCAGCTTTCCACTCTGAGCACAATGCTGTTTCTCTCCATCAGATAGAAGGTAAACGTAGCACAAACAAATAGGACCATGTGAAGGCAAGCAAACAAACACTCCTCATAGTGTATATATCTAGAGATGAACCGAACTGTTCGCCGGCGGACAGTTCCCGGCGAACTTAGCATGTTCGCGTTCGCCGCTGCGGGCGAACATATGCGATGTTCGGTCCGCCCCCTATAATACATCATTGAGGCAAACTTTGACCCTGAACTTCACAGTCAGCAGGCACATTTCCAGCCAATCAGCATACCTCCCTCCCACACCCTCCCACCTCCTATAAATAAGCAAGGGCAGCATCCATCTTAGATCATTCTGAAGCAGTGTGTTAGTGAGAGCAGGGAGAGTGTTGCTGCTGCTGCTGCTGCTGCTGTTAATAGCTAGGGACAGTTGTTAGTCAGTGTTCCTGGTCTTGCTAGTCAGTGTTCTTGGTCCACTACTGCTGTAAGGACATCCTGACAGCACCCCAAAAAGCCCTTCTAAGGGCTGGTATTTGTGTAATTTTTTATATATATATATATATATATATATATATATCTAGTTGTAATGTTCTGGTACCTCTGGTACCCTTGTTCCATATTTCTCCTTTGCTAATTGCGTCCCATCTTGTGTAACAAGAGACGCATATACCTTTAAGACCGGATGACATCATTGCCGAGCGCCGCTATGAGCGGCTATTTCAATCGCCGGCTTTCTCTCACTCATCGCTCGTTCAAACCACATGTTCACCGCACCTTCTCCTGTGAAGTCGGAGCTGCTGACATTTCCTTTGCTGAACTGACGCCGGAACCTCGCCGCTGATCCGTATCTCGCTACGGGATCACCTCTCTATCTATGGACATTGTTACTACTAACCTATCTAAGTGATAAGTACCCCACAGGGGATTCCTTACTAACCAATCTCCTACTCTCATCTGCTGCAAATACCAGGACTATCTATCTATCTATCTATTCCATACCATCTGCATAGACTGTTAGCTCTTGGGACTACCTTCAACTATCCTTGCACTAGGTTACTCTGTCTAAGTACACTCCATCTGTGTCCTCTTACCATCTGCATTATACTAGACATCAGAACCTATCTGCTTTACCATCACCTGCAACTCTCCTGATATTACTCCTAGTAATCACCATACAACCTGTCTCTCATCTATACATTCTCATATGTTCTATCACTCCACTAAAACATCTGATTGAGTATATGTATATTGCATAACAGGCTGTACACCGTGATGAAGTCCTGAGAGTTGGATAGGTTTATTCAACAGTATCTCTACAAGGCTACTGAGTGTGGTAATTCTGCAGCTGAAAATCCATCCATTAACAAAAACGCATGAACGTTACAGATTGAACGAGCCTTAAAAAAAATATGGATTCAGCAGAATTACCCACTCATGTACTACAATTAAAACAGCAAGTAGAGGCATTGATCCTTGCGCTTACAGAGGTACAAAACGAAAATCAGACCTTGAGACAGCAGGTTGGCCGTCTCACACAGCTCTCTGCTACTCAGCCCCGTGAGCCTAAGATAAACCCTCCTCTAGTGTTTTCTGGTGATCGGAGCAAATTTTGTGAATTTAAAAACGCATGTCGTTTACTTTTTTTGTTAAAACCTCTAACCTACACCACTGACCAAATTAAAGTTTGTACCATCATCTCCTATTTAACGGGTGAACCCCGGGCCTGGGCAGACGCTCTCTTTGAAAAGGATGATCCACTCCTTAATTCTTACCCTCTATTCCTAGCACAACTCACTAGTTTATATGAAGACCCCAATAAGCAGAGTACCGCTGATACCCAGTTACGGGCCTTGAAACAAGGAAGGAGACCCGTTGAAGATTTTGTGGCAAATTTTAAAAGATGGTCCCCTGATTCAGGGTGGAACGACACATCTTTAAGAATGCAGTTTAGACTCGGCCTATCTGAGGCCGTTAAAGACGAGCTCGCCCGAGCGGATTTACCTGGCACTCTGGAGGGACTGATACAGACCAGTATCAATATTGACAGACGACTACGAGAAAGAAAGGCTGAGAAGATGGGCTCACCATTTTCCAGTCCTTCTCGGATGTTGCCTGCTGACCCTACTCCTACGGAGGTAGGAATGATACGCCCACCTCTGACCCTTTCTGAACGTGCCAGAAGGAAGACTGAACATCTCTGCATGTACTGCGCATCCCCGAATCATTTGATAAGCGGCTGTCCCCTTGTCCGCAGAAAAGAGGGTGAGTGTTCAAATGTCTTGCTAGGCGGACTCACAACTTCCTTTTCTAATCCTTATCTTTTTGTTCATTTAACATTACAGTGGGACCATCGATGTTCAGTTCATTATGACTCTTTTGATGCTTGTCTCCTGCCGGAGTGCAATGCCCCCCCCCCCTGTGTTACCCTCCCCCTCCTCCCCTTTGTGTTTTCCTCATTTGCCCCACTTGGCCCCTTTCCTATATCCCTTCCCAATCCCCTTCACTCATGCCCTCCCTCCCTCTTAGGCCTCTCACTAAATCACTCAGGGTTCTCCATTTAGCACTCTGTGGTGGCTCTGGCTCCACCGATGACGGATGTGGCGCCCATGTTCAGAGATGTCCATACCGGATTCCCCACTTTTCTGCGGTGGATCCCCCACTCTCTGACACAGGTAGCTCCCTTTAAGGGGTGTCGGGTTTGGGGGAACCACTAGGCTTTCTTACAGGTAACCCTCATATTCCGGTTCCCACCAGGTGGGAGGGTGCTCTACCCAACGGACCCTTCCAATAGACCCATATTCCCTTGGCACTCCCACGAGCTCTCTATTTTTGCACTTTGGTGCTATATGTCACTTTATGGGTTTGCCTATGTTCTCTTATTGTCCCTCGCGTGCATTGTACTGCTTACCTGTATATCACTTTTGTACTTGCTCATTTTTGTGGGCTTTGTCAAATGCCCATTACTGCCTTGATCTTTTTTGTACTATGTATGCTTTTTACCTTAATAAACTGTTTGAAAAAAAAAACATTACAGTGGGACCAAACTAGGATCACCACCCAGGCTATGATCGACACAGGATCTTGTGGAAACTACATTGACATTTGTTTTGTCTCCCTTAATAAAATACCTATTGTTTCAAAACCCAAACCTGTCTCCGTTAGTTTTATTAACGGTACCCCCCTATCCTCTGGTCCTATCACCAGTCAGACACAGGCACTCCTTGTAACTGCTGATGAGTCTCATGTGGAGACCACCACCTTTGATGTGTTAACATCACCACATTTCCCAATCATTTTGGGACTTCCCTGGTTACACATACATCAACCAATCATCAATTGGAAAACAAGAACGCTAGCGTTCTCTTCTCACTATTGTGAAATGACGTGTAATCTCCCCACATATGATAAGATCCTGTCTGTAGTGCCGGATGACATTATACCCAAGTGTTATCAGGACTTATCGGAGGTTTTCCTTGAAAAAAACGCTCAAATGCTACCTCCTCATAGGGACTATGATTGTTGTATCGATCTACTCCCTAATAGCAAGTTGCCCTTCGGACATGTTTATCCTCTCTCACAGGATGAACTCTCTCATCTTAAAGAGTATCTGGATGAGAACTTGGCAAAAGGATTCATCCGACCTTCTACTTCCTCCACTGCTGCTGGACTCTTCTTTGTCCGCAATAAGGATTCTAGCCTTAGGCCTATCATTGATTTCAGACAATTAAATGCCATTACAATAAAGGATCGTTATCCTTTACCTCTTATTCCTGAACTTATCGAACAGGTGCGTGGAGCTTCTCTCTTTTCAAAATTGGACCTAAAAGGGGCATACAATTTAATTCGAATCCGTAAAGGGGATGAATGGAAGACGGCATTCAGAACCAGATACGGACTTTTTGAGTACCTTGTAATGCCATTTGGGCTATGTAATGCTCCCGCAGCCTTCCAACGGTTTATAAATGAGATATTCAGAGACTTGCTTGACGTTTGTGTTGTAGTATATTTGGACGATATACTCATCTATTCTCATTCCTTACCTGAGCACATAAAACATGTGAGACTTGTTTTGTCAAGACTACTTGCACATAACTTATATGTTAAATCAAAAAAATGTTTGTTTCATAAAGAAGAAGTACTATTCCTAGGATATATTATATCAATTAATGGAATCAAGATGGACATGAGCAAAATATCCTGCATTCTAGATTGGCCTGTGCCAACCACTCGCAAAGCATTGCAAAGGTTCCTAGGATTCTCTAACTACTATAGGAAATTCATTAAGAACTTCTCTGCGATTGTGAAACCTCTCACACAACTCACAAGCACGAAGAAACCATTTAATTGGTCAAAAGAAGCAGATGGAGCATTCTGTCTGCTGAAATCAAGCTTCACTACTGCCCCCATACTATGCCATCCAGACCCATCCCTTCAATACATCTTGGAGGTAGATGCGTCAAATATGGCAGTAGGAGCAGTTCTCTCCCAACGACCAACAAACACCTCACCTCTTCACCCAGTTGCTTTTTTCTCAAAGTCATTAAGCAGCCCCGAGGTGAACTACCCAGTAGGAGAGAAGGAGTTATTAGCCATAAAACTGGCATTAGAGAATTGGCGACATCTACTTGAGGGCACTCAATTGCCAATCCTGATATATACTGATCACAAAAACCTTCAATACCTTCAGACTAATAGAACTCTTTCCCACCGACAGGTTCGGTGGTCGTTATTCTTTCTGAGGTTTAATTTTTTAGTGACTTATACGCCCGCAGACAAAAATAAAAAAGCGGATGCACTTTCACGACTAGCCGAGAAGGATTCTACCGAGGTTCCCTCAGTTCCTATAATACCACTTGAACGTATTATCGGTGTCATTCGCTCCCTGAAGGAAGAGATTTTACACAGCATAGGACTGGACTCACCTCCACCACAACTAACTACTGATGCAGAAGGCTTCCTCTATTACAACGATAAATTATACATACCCCCTACTATGCGAACCAAAATTTTGGAATTGTCGCATGACGTACCTATGGCAGGACATATGGGTATGACTAAAACTTTAAATCTACTTACTAGGCAGTTTTGGTGGCCAGACATGAAGACAACCGTAAAAAAGTTCGTTTCATCTTGTGATATCTGTGCAAGGTCTAAAATTGACAACACGAAACCATCGGGGTTACTTTGTAGTTTACCGATACCCCAGTTTCCGTGGGAAGTGGTATCCTTAGACTTCATAGTGGAACTACCACCTTCCAAAGGATTCAACACCATCTTGGTATCAGTGGACCATCTGACCAAGATGGCACATTTTACTCCTATCCGAAGACTACCTTCGTCCAAACAAACAGCGGAATTACTTGTGAAACATGTCTTTAAGTTACATGGTATTCCAAAAACATTGCTGTCTGACCGTGGTTCACAATTCATCTCAAAGTTTTGGCTAGCTCTATGTCAGATACTACGAATAGAGCGTAAACTTACTTCTCCATACCACCCTCAGACCAACGGACAGACAGAGAGAGTTAACCAGTGCATTGAACAGTATCTGCGTTGCTATACTTCGTATCTACAGGACGATTGGGCAGATCTCCTCCCGCTGGCGGAATTCGCCTATAACAATGCGACTCATAGCACTACTAAACAAAGTCCATTTTACCTAAATTACGGGTTTCATCCCACACTCCTTCCACCACGTATCTTGCCATCAAGTAATCCAGTGGCATCTGATTATCTTGCCCAGATAAAGGATTCTCTGGGATTACTCAACAATACCATATCACATGCTCATAGCCAACAAAAGAGGTACTACGACCTCCGTAGGAAACCCTCTCCCCAATATGCCATTGGGGATCTTGTTTGGCTTTCTACAAAAAATCTGAGATTAAAAATCCCTAGTAAAAAACTTGGACCTCTATTTCTGGGACCTTTCCCAATAGAGAAGCTTATTGGAAAAGCTACAGTACAACTCACATTACCAGCAGACCTCAAGATACATCCTGTCTTCCATGTGTCTCTACTGAAGCCCCATGTTCCTAACCAAGGAATAAGGCCTACTATCTCACCTCCACCTCCTGTACATGTGGAAGGTGGAGAAGAATTTGAGATAAAAGAAATTTTGGATTCCCGTTTCAATAGAAGAAGACTCCAGTATCTTGTACGATGGAAAAACTATGGGCCCCAAGATGACACCTGGCTGGATACCTCCGATATACATGCCCCTAGACTGATTCGTAATTTCCACTCGAAATATCCAGAAAAAACAGTTCTAGAGGCCTTCCGGAGCCGGCCTTAAGGGGGGGGGTACTGTAATGTTCTGGTACCTTTGGTACCCTTGTTCCATATTTCTCCTTTGCTAATTGCGTCCCATCTTGTGTAACAAGAGACGCATATACCTATAAGACCGGATGACATCATTGCCGAGCGCCGCTATGAGCGGCTATTTCAATCGCCGGCTTTCTCTCACTCATCGCTCGTTCAAACCACATGTTCACCGCACCTTCTCCTGTGAAGTCGGAGCTGCTGACATTTCCTTTGCTGAACTGACGCCGGAACCTCGCCGCTGATCCGTATCTCGCTACGGGATCACCTCTCTATCTATGGACATTGTTACTACTAACCTATCTAAGTGATAAGTACCCCACAGGGGATTCCTTACTAACCAATCTCCTACTCTCATCTACTGCAAATACCAGGACTATCTATCTATCTATTCCATACCATCTGCATAGACTGTTAGCTCTTGGGACTACCTTCAACTATTCTTGCACTGGGTTACTCTGTCTAAGTATACTCCATCTGTGTCCTCTTACCATCTGCATTATACTAGACATCAGAACCTATCTGCTTTACCATCACCTGCAACTCTCCTAATATTACTCCTAGTAATCACCATACAACCTGTCTCTCATCTATACATTCTCATATGTTCTATCCCTCCACTAAAACATCTGATTGAGTATATGTATATTGCATAACAGGCTGTACACCGTGATGAAGTCCTGAGAGTTGGATAGGTTTATTCAACAGTATCTCTACAAGGCTACTGAGTGTGGTAATTCTGCAGCTGAAGATCCATCCATTAACAAAAACGCATGAACGTTACACTAGTGTCCCCAAAAGCCCTTTTAAGGGCTGGTAATTGAGTTTTTTATTTATATATATATATATATATATATATATATATATATATATATATATATATATATATATATATCTAGTGTCCCCAAAAGCCCTTTTAAGGGCTGGTAATTGAGTATTTTTTTTTATATATATATATATATCTATTGTACACTGCAGTTGCCTGCCCGCTGTGTGTGAGAGGCCACAGACCCACCACAGACTGTACTGTGTGCACACCACACTCATTTCGGGTGGCACAGGCACAGTACCTTGCATTTTAAAAAATATTTTTTTTTTCCTCTGTCATATTTGCAGTGAGTGCTGTGTCAGGTCCACAGAGTGCACTGTACCCACTGCAGTGCACTGCCCACCACTGATATATATACGGTGGCACATCATCTTGTTGCAAATTGAAAAAAAAAAATATTTTTTATTATTGCAGTTGCCTGGGCTGCCAGTGACTGTCAGGTCCACAGAGTGTACTGTGCCCACTGTAGTTCCACTGCGTGCCCACCCACCACTGATATATATACGGTGGCACAGCAGCTTGCAAAGTAAAAATATATATATTTTTTTTATAATTGCAGTTGCCTGGGTGCCAGTGACTGTCAGGTCCACAGAGTGTACTGTGCCCACTGCAGTGCCACTGCCCACCCACCACTGATATATACGGTGGCAGGCATGACTTTTTTTGGATTAGTGTCTGGGGGGTCTAAAAAGCGTACCTGTGAAGTTTCAGCTCTGTAGCATGTCCAGAACCAGAAAAAAAAGATCATATAGGTGTAAAAGGGGTTCCCACCATCCCTGCTCTACTGAAAAATGATCTTTTTTTCTGGTTCTGGACATGCTACAGAGCTGAAACTTCACAGGTACACTTTTTAGACCCCCTAGACACTAAATCTCACAAAAAAGTTCTTAAAAATTGTCATTTTTGATAGAGAGACAATTATTGGACAAATTAAAAAAAAAAAAACTTAAAAAAAAATGTCTTTGTATTTATTGTCTGGGGGGTCTAAAAAGCGTACCTGTGAAGTTTCAGCTCTGTAGCATGTCCAGAACCAGAAAAAAAGATCATATAGGTGTAAAAGGAGTTCCCACCATCCCTGCTCTACTGAAAAATGATCTTTTTTTCTGGTTCTGGACATGCTACAGAGCTGAAACTTCACAGGTACACTTTTTAGACCCCCTAGACACTAAATCACACAAAAAAGTTCTTAAAAATTGTCATTTTTGATAGAGAGCCAATTATTGGAAAACTTAAAAAAAAAAAAAAAACTTAAAAAAAAAAAATCTTTGGATTTATTGTCTGGGGGGTCTAAAAAGTGTACCTGTGAAGTTTCAGCTCTGTAGCATGTCCAGAACCAGAAAAAAAAATAGAATTAGGGTTAGGGATAGGGTTATGGTTAGGGTTAGGGCTAGGGTTAGGGTCAGGGCTAAGGTTAGGGTTATTTTTAGTGCTTAGGGTTAGAGGGTTAGAGTTAGAGAGGTAGGGGTAGGGCTACTAACTCTAACCCTAAGTATCTCACCGTAACCCTAACCCTAGTTCCTAACACTAAACCTAACCCTAACCCTCTAACCATAACCTTAACCCTCTAACCTTAACCCTAACCCTCTAAGCCTAGCCATAAAAATAACCCTAACCCTAGCCCTAACCCTAACCCTAACCCTAGCCCTAACCCTAGCCCTAAGCCTAACCCTAGCCCTAACCCTAATTCGTAATTTTTTCTGGTTCTGGACATGCTACAGAGCTGAAACTTCACAGGTACACTTTTTAGACCCCCCCAGATGCTAAATTCAAAGAAATTTTTTATTTTTATTTTTTTTTTAATTTTTCCAATAATTGGCTCTCTAACAAAAAATTACAATTTTTAAGAACTTTTTTTGTGTGATTCAGTGTCTGGGGGTCTAAAAAGTGTACCTGTGAAGTTTCAGCTCTGTAACATGTCCAGAAACAACTTTTCCATTACTATTGTGGCCAGAAAGAGTCCCTGTGGGTTTTAAAATTCGCCTGCCTATTAAAGTCTATGGCGGTTCGCAATGTTCGCCGTTTCGCGAACATTCGCCGATGTTCGCGTTCGCCGTTCGCGAACGGCGAATTTTATGTTCGCGACATCACTATATATATCATCAATACCATTTATTTTTCCTAAAAACCGTGCATAACTATATATGTGCATAACTATATATTTACCAAGACCTGCTTTGTGTGCTGCTTAGGCTCTATTGGAGGGGGTGCAAGTCCTATGACATCCACTGCTGAGAGTGCTGGCTCGGGAGGGAGCTCGTCCCGGCTTCTGCAATGGCTCAGAGGAAGTCTCCCTATGGCAGCACATCCATACCATCCCTGAAGTGTGTGACAACCTCAGCCTGGACTCCCAATGCGTTTCACTCTGCCCCTTGGAGCTTAGTCATATATTCACCGAGCCAGCAACAATCACAGCAACTTCTGGGTTCCAGACATGATGACGTCACAAGGGAGGATCCTACCTACGCGTTTTGTCAAAAACAGACATCTTCCTGGGCCTGATATCTTAATATCGGGTGATGGGACAGTCAATGATTCACAAAGTGGAGAGATGAAGCATGCACCTTAAGGGCTCATTACCACTAGGTCCTCTCTGAGCCGTGATGGTCTGCATCAATGCAGGTTTGACACAAGGACACACAGAAAACAATTGTTTTCTATGTGTCCTGTTCACACCATACACGTGTGTTGCAATGCAGCAAATGCAAAAAGTTAGAACTTCGATCCTTGATGTGTGTGGTGTGTAGTAAACTAAAAAAAAAAAAAAACTAAAATATAAATGCATTTCAACATCCATTAAAACATCAGGCAATGTATTAAAAAAACACATCAACGATCATCAACACACCTGTGAGAGTGTGGTTTTAGTGCGCTATAGTGTGTCCCAATCCTTAAGTATAAATTAATAATGGCAACTTTCATATCTCTATACTGACAGATTCACTTTAACCACCTCCGCTCCCCAAGGTTTTACCCCCTTTATGATTTAAAGTTATACTAAAGTCTCAATTTTTTTTATTTAAAAATACCAAACATGTTAAACTTACCTGCTCTGTGCAGTGCTTTTGCACAGAGCAGACCAGATCCTCCTGTTCTCAGGCCCTATTCGGGTCTCCTGGCCCCTCCCTCCTGCCGAGTGCCCCCACAGCAAACAGCTTGCTATGGGGGCACCTGAGCCGAGTCACAGCTCTGTGTGTCCATTCAGACACAGAGCTGCACCTCTACCCACCCCTCTCTCTCTCCTCATTGGCTGACTGACATTGATTGACAGTAGCGGGAGCCAATGGAACCCACAGCTGTCCCAGCAAATGAGGAAGGGGAGTCCCAGACATCTGAGTCTCTTGTGCAATATCGCTGAAACGAGATGGGGCTTAGGTAAGTATTAGGGGGGCTGAGGGGGGCTGCTGCACACAGAAGGTTTTTTATCTTAATACATAGACAAAAAAAGGGTTCCGTGATATATATGCCAACATCCCCATGAAACCAGAAACAAAACAAGGGGTAGTAAGGACCAAGGGAGGTCCCAGAAAGCGGGACTATACCGGCAAAGCAAATGGTTGCAGGAATACAAGCACAACACTAATATATGTAAAACATATTCATTTTATTACAAAAAGATAAAAAACAGATATGACAACAAGACATACAGAGCATAAAAATGAATATACAGGTCCGTGTGTGTATGATAACTATGGGTAAGTACCAAAATATCACACCAACGGATCCCAGTATATAACTGATAACTCGAACTTCAAACCCCTGGTACAAGTATCATTATGACTTCCACCAGGGAGACTGTTGCCTCCCATAGTAGAACAAATGAAAAAAGTCCCAGGATATGGTAGCCGTATCATTCACAGTACAGATGAAAGAAAGAAAGAAAAGCCCACCTCGCTGCATAGTGTGGTGAAGTGAACGCCGTCTCTTTGAGCAATTAATTTACCACCACCTTAATGATCTACAACATAGGGGCTCCCGGCACCTTATTTGTTAACAAAGTTTGAAATATCCAATAAATTTCGTTCCACTTCATGATTGTGTCCCACATATTGTTGATTCTTCACAAAAAATTACAGTTTTATATCTTTATGTTTGAAGCCTGAAATGTGGCAAAAGGTTGAAAAGTTCAAGGGGGCTGAATACTTTCGCAAGGCACTGTAGATTTGAACCATGATCAGTTCTGATGAACTGAATGCCTATCTTATTTCATGAGCCCCTTAAAATGCCAGGACAGTGCAAATACCCCCCAAATGACCTCTTTTTTGGAAAGTAGACAGTCTGAGACATTTAGTAAGAGGCATGGTGAGTTTTTTGAAATTGTAATTTTTTGTCACAATTTTTTGAAAATGAACAGTGCAGTACAGCGTCATCATATGACTGGTATACTGGTGATCAGGGACACTGATTGATGAAAGTATATATTTAAAAAAAAAATAAATAATTTTTTATTAAAATTTCTACAATTTTTATTACATAAATTCATCGGAAATATTCCGGTGTTGCCATAATAACACTGTACGACTTTAATGGGGTGATCAGGGATTTTTTTTCACACTTTGTTTGCTGTTACAAGGAAGATAATTTTAACAGCAATGTTTTAACTGTCATGAATAGGTTACAGCTGTCATTGCTAGTGATCTGTGATTGGCTACAGCTAAGCACATGGCACAGCAGTGTACTGTAAATGTGCCAGGTACCATGTGATAGCTGTGGGCCAATCACAGCATTGGAAACAAAGCTGTTATGAATGAATTAATTCATAACCCCTTTGTTGAAATTGTGATCATGTAATCGCATAGCAATCACACGATTACCTGGCTTCAGATACTGGGATCTGCAATCGAGCTGGATGATGTTCATTTACATGATCCAGCCTGCCTGTACTGGCTGCTCCCAGTAAACGTTCTGTGAGGGGTTGGCAAGTGGTTAAAGCAAAACTGTAATGGTTTTAGGTCAATTTCATTTTTTTATTCTTTTAAACTATTGTTTATATGTGTGTATACAATAGGTATATAAAAGAATCACCCCCTTTAAAATAATCAAAATTTTGTTCCATTGCAGCCTGAAATGAACACAGGCACAGTTTTTGTTTTATTCAGCTGTTTTTACTCAGTGCAACTTATAACATCCAAGTGAAAGATATAACACCAATATGTCAGAAAAAAAAATTAAATAAAAAACAATCACTAAGTTGAAAAAAGAAACAGCCCCCCCCCCCCCGCCCTCCTCCTAAAAATGACTTGTAAACTTAATCAGGTGTAGCTTTATCAATGTCTAGAAGCACAGTGAAGTCTATTATTAAGAAGCGGAAGGTATTCGGTACAACACAGACCCTCCCTGGATCAGGACGTCGCTCCAAACTGGAGGAAAGAGCCAGAAGGAAACTGGTCAGAGAGGCTACAGAAGAGGACTACAGCAACTCTGAAGCAGTTGCAGGAATTTACTGTATGACAAAGAGTGGTCATTGTGTGCATGTGACAACAATATCACAAATTCACCACAAATGTGGCTTGTATGGGAGGGTTGCAAGAAAAAAGCCACTCCTCAAGAAAGGCCACATGCAGTCACAACTGATCTTTGTCAAAACGTACCTTGAAGATTCCGAGGCCACATGGAAAAAAAGGTGTTATAGTCCGATGAGGCTAAAATTTAATTATTTGGCCTCAACACCAAACGATATGTCTGGCGGAATCCCAATACAGTTCACCATCCAAATAACACCATTCCTACAATAAAGCATGGAGGTGGTAATATTGTGTTATGGGGGTGTTTTTCTGCAGCAGGGACTGGAGCACTTGTCAGGAAAGAAGGAAAATAGATGGGGCAAAATACAGTCAAATTCTTCAGGAATATCTGCTGCCCTCTGCCAGAAAATTGTGAATGGGAAGTGGTTTTACCTTTCAACATGACAACGACCCAAAGCACACAGCAAAAATGACCACACAGTGGTTGAAGGAGAAAAAGGTGAACGTCATTGCATTGCCTAGTCAGAGCCCAGACTTAAACCCCATTAAAAAATCTGTGGAATAAACTGAAGACTGCAGTCCACAAATGGTCACCATCAAATTGAACTGAACTTGAGCAGTTCTGCAAAGAAGAGTGGGCAAATATTACAAAGTCTAAATGTTCAAAGTTAGTAGAGACATGTCCCAACAGACTAAAGGCTGTAAATAAAGCAAAAGGTGGTTCAACAAAATACTGACATGAGGGGGTGATCCTTTTTCCAACTCAGTGATTCTGTTTTTGACATTTTTTGTTTTCTTACATGTTGGTGTTCTACCTGTCACTTGGATGTTATAAATTGCACTGATTAAATACAGATGGATAAAACAAAAAATGCGTCTGTCAGTAAAGCAACAAAATGTGATTATTTTAAAGGGGGGTGAATACATTAAAAATATTCAAAAAACACAGTGGGTAAATTTAAGATAAAGCACTACACCTGCTTTGTGACTGTTTGCCCGAATAAAACTTTTGACTAAGTTATTCAATAAGGGATGCGTTACTGCTGATAAGTCCATGTCTGTGTAAACTACAGCTTGAGCTAAGTACACGCTATCAGTTTTTTTTATTTGTTCAACCCAGCAGGCTACATAAAAAAAAAAAAAACTGAGGAGCTTGGGAGGAGTTTTCTGTACTAACTATCCAATGTTAGTGCAGCAATCTCCCTGCAGAGCTATTGCGTTCTTAAAGGGGGACTGCCCCCCTCAGAACACACCAATCAGTTAGCGCTCTCAACCATTGGCTGAGAGCGCTGCTTGGATGCCAATTGGCAGATGTTTTTTGGTCATGCCTCTTCGACAGAAGATTCGACCGAATGTTGTCCTGTTTTTGTTGAACTAGTTGGTACCGGCCGATATTTGGCCCATGTGTATAGAGCTTTAGGCTACAGAGCCTGTAAATAACAGGATTTTTCCCCAAGCTGTAAAAAAATCGGGACTTCATAAAATTCATATGCAATATTTCATATTAACATTAAAAAAGGGATATTTTCAAATATATATATTCTCCTGATCATAACAAAAGAAGACATTTTATACAAAAAGCCTACCAGACATATTTCTTGACTGTAACCTGTCTATATGGGAGTTTTGGACCAACTTTGTGGTTCTTGAGAGATATAAGACGCTTTTAAGTGTTTTAATAAAGCTCAACTTCACCTTTTTTTTTTTTTTTTTAGTTTTGGATAGAATGGGGAAGATCATTTCAATTTTAACAAGTTTTTACATCTATTTGTGAGCTCATTAAGGAGATTTTCGCTCACATCTTGCCCTTGTAGCACCTTACAGTATGACAAGAAATTGGGTTAGTGATTTTTACTAGGACAGGTGTGCACCGATAATTGTAAAAACCTTACAGGCCCTAACCTTTCCCACTATATTGAAAATAAATATAAAGGTTTTGCCTGGATTTGGGTCTTAACTAATGTTGAGCGGACACCTGGATGTCCGTGTTCGGCGGGTTCGGCCGAACTTGAAAAAAAAGTCTGGGTCCGTGTCCCGGACTTTTTTCAAACTTTACCCGGACACTGAACCCCATTGAAGTCAATGGCGACCCGAACTTTCAGGCACTAAAATGGCTCTAAAAAACCAATGGAAAGGGCTAGAGTGCTGCAAATGGCAGCAAAATGTAGCTAAGAGCATGGCAAGTGCTCTTAAAAAAATTCCCCTTTAAATTTGTAATTTTTAAATAGCAGATTAGAACAGCAATTTGTAGTAAAATATAGCTGAACGCTGCACACAACAGACTGATAAAAATATATTTGTTTCTCCCTCCTCCTCAGTGGGCTCAAGTGAGGGCAAAAAGATTGTTCACTGCACCACCCCCCACACAGCAAAATCGATGTAGATCGCTAACGGATGATTGTTCTGTCCTGTGTCTCCTATCTGTCCCTGCCTAATCTCTCCAGCCTGTCCCTAAAATGCTCAAATATCTTTCCCTGCCTACACTCCGACCTGTCCCTGCATTCTTTTCGGGCACAATTTTTCCCTGTCTGTCCCTAATCAGCAGCAGCCAGCACGTATGATGTGTGCTCTCTCCCTACACTACAGCAGAATGACGCACCGCGCTGTGTCTCTCAAGCTTATAAAGACCTGGGTCACATGCTTCAGATGGCCAATCACAGCTCCTAATACATTAGTAGGCATGGCTGTGATGGCGCACACCAGTTAAAAGCTTGTTGATTGGCTGTTGAAGGCCCACCATTAAAAGCGGGTCCGTGTCCGGGTAACAAAAATCCAATTATCCGGTACGAACCCAAATAATACAGTCCGTGTTCGCTCAACACTAGTCTTAACTCTTCAGCAACTGCTAAAATCTCAATTAAATGGTTTTGGTAAACAGCTATTCAGAGGTGGTCTTAAATGATTTGTCACAGTGTGCAAAATAACATTGTCTAGCGCCAAATAGTAGTATATGTGATATAGTAAAGAATCAGAATAATATATAGTAGTATATGTGATATAGTAAAGAATCAGAGTAAGAAACAGTGTCAAATGTTGGTCCAGTGAATATACTCAAGCCACTGCTGTATTCTATTACTCAAGATTTTGGTGAAAATCAGAAGACTAGGGTAAAAATCACACTATTTTGTGAAATGGTTTGGAGTCAACAACAAAGACAAAAATGACAGTGGTTATGGTAATGTGGACTTAAGGCCACATTCACATAGGACATACAACAGCGTACGTTCGTGTGAGGCTGTGTTTACCCACATGGGGATGCACAGGTGAACTTTCAAATACCCTGGATCTGCTCTTGTGTCAAAAAAAAAAAAAAAACAGACCCTCATCTAAAAAAGAGTAAACAGATGGTGGAAAAAATGTAAGCAAAAAAATTCACAGTACACAAATATTAATTAAATACACAAAAAAAAAAAATCAAAAAAACTAAAAGGACTGAAACACCTTTTTCACAGCAGTGCATTGCAGTAATGTGCCATAAAACAAACGTTACTGCTACACACTTTAGATCAGGGGTCTTCAAACTATGGCCCTCCAGTTATTCGGGAACTACAATTCCCATCATGTCTAGTCATGTTTGTGAATGTCACAGTTTGACAATGCCTCATGGGATGTGTAGTTCCGCAACAGCTGGAGTGCCATAGTTTGAGGATCCCTGCCTTAGATGCTTTAGTGCACTAAGGCAATGCAGCCCCAATGCTCACTGGACCAGGAATGATAGTTGACTTCCGAGTTTGCCTAGGAGATCCAAGCGGAAGTTCACCCCCCTCTTTGGATGCAGCCTTCTGGGACATGTCACAGGTCCCGGAAGCTTGCAGGACCACTCACAAAGTGCAGCTCATGCATATGCAGTGGGAGGCCAACTGTGAAGCCACAAGAAGTCACAGTTGGTTTCTCTTAGTAAACATGCTGGCGCCCAGGACCCGAAAACCAGTGAAGAACCAGCCCAGGTGAGAACAGTGCTGGATCCTTGGACTTTTATTAAAAGTCAGCAGATACAGTATTTGTGGCTTATGACTTTTCATTTTTTTCAAACAGGCTGAAGATCTTCTTTAACCCCTTATTAAAAATCTGTAGCATTTTCCTGTCATTTGGCTAGCACTTGGAAAGAGATTAGAGCGTGTCGGATAGACATCTCTAATGTTGGCGAAATTCTCCAAAAACAGGAAGCAATAAGGAAATAGTAATGACTCGATTTCTAAAGTCTTACAAAATGCATACTAGCTCCTTGCTAACCTCTCACAAAGTTTTGAATCCACGTGAATTGGTTGACCACAAAGGTTTATGGGTAGCTGATTTCCATGGACCGCTGGAAGAGGCACCCAAGTGGTCAATGAAAATGAGCTATTAATTAACAACCTGTACCTGTTCTATTCGCTCTGATTGCACTTCAAACTTGTGCAATGAGGCAATGAAGAGGTTATATGTTGTTTAGCCTCCCATTCACTGCCTAGCAACTTCAGCAATAAGCACCCAGTCATCCGGGACATGTTTTGAAGTTCTCTTGATAGACCCACAGAATTGATAGTATTCTTATTTTCTGCCCTGATTACCAGTGGATGTATTAATATTATTATCAGAGATGTATAAAGTAATAGAGACCCAGACTTGAGTAAAAATACAAGTGCTCTATCAAAAAAGTGACTTGAGTAGAAGTTGAAGTGCTCTTTAAGCACCACACTTAAGTAGAAGTACTAAAGTATTCAACATTTTTTGTACTTAAGTATTGCAAGTAGTTTATTTTAAAATGTACTACTCAAGTACTGAAAGTAAAAGTACAAGTATTGTGTTATGTAGTTATTAAAGAAAGTAGTCAAAAGGCCAGGGCCCCCCTCCCATTTTAGATCCCCCTTTAGAGCAGGCCAGGGCCCCCCTCCCATTATAGATCCCCTTAGAGCAGGCCAGGGTCCCCCTCCCATTATAGATCCCCCTTAGAGTAGGGCAGGTCCCTCCCCCCATTGAATAGATCCGATCCCCTTAGTGAGTGACTTGACTTCAAGACAGTTCTTACTTCTCCTACCTTAGGCTTTCTCGAGTCCTCCAGCCTCTCTCTCAACAGTCCCCAGTCCAGTCCCCCCTGCTGAAAGAAGAATATATTCCTACCTCCATCCAGTTCTCCCACGCTGCACAGTGCCCAGAGACAGTCTAGTAGTCTAGACTCTAGTAACTACAGTCCCTCCCCCAGCCAGGGCCCAGAGAGATCACTCCGCAGGCAGGTGTCTCTCCTCTCTCCCCATCACCACTTCACTTGAGAGCTGAGCGGGAGGCGGGACTCGGGCCGAGCCGAGGGAGGGCAGAGGCAGCGAGGCTCTGCCCCTGAGCCATCGCATTGGGTCGGGGATTGGTCGTGACTTGTGAGTCTCAGAGACAGTGAGACTCGAGTAAATAAAGTCAGCGGCGGTGCGGGTTTGGAATGGAATGATTCGTAACATTTTTATAATTGTAACGAGTAACGATGCAGCACATAAAAAAATATTGGAGTAAAAGTATTAAACTCATCGAAAATATGTAGTGAAGTAAAAGTGGAAGTAGGAGAAAAAAATTATACTCTAGTAAAGTACAGATACCGCCTTTTAGTACTTAAGTACAGTAGTGAATTAGTTCTACTTCGTTACTATACATCTCTGATTATTATTATACAGGATTTATATAGTGCCAACAGTTTGCACAGTGCTTTATAAAGTTAGGGCAGGAAGAATCAGGAGCCCCTGCTTGTTAGAGCTTACAATCTAAAAAGAAGGGTCGAGTGATACAAAAGGTAATACTGTAGCTGTGGAAGACGAGCTGATGAAGAAAATTAAGTACAGTAATTAGGTGGGAGCAGGATAGGCTTCTCTGAAGAGATGGGTTTTAAGGGATCATCTAAAAGTGGATAGAGTAGGAGACAGTTGGAGAGATTGGGGTAGGGAATTCCATAGGATGGGAAAGGCTCAGCAAAAGTCCTGGAGGCGAGCATGGGAGGAGGTGACAAGGGGGCTAGAGAGAAGGAGGTCTTGGGAGGAATAAGAGGGTGATTTGGTTGGCTTGTTGGGACTAGATTAGTGATGTAGCTTGGTGCCGAGTTGTGGATGGCTTATACAGTGGGGATCAAAAGTTTGGGCACCCCAGGTAAAAATTTGTATTAATGCGCATAAAGAAGCCAAGGAAAGATGGAAAAATCTCCAAAAGGCATCAAATTACAGATTAGACATTCTTATAATATGTCAACAAAAGTTCGATTTTATTCCCATCATTTACACTTTCAAAATAACAGAAAACAAAAAAATGGCATCTGCAAAAGTTTGGGCACCCTGCAGAGTTAATATCTTGTACTGCCCCCTTTGGCAAGTTTCACAGCTTGTAAACGCTTTTTGTAGCCAGCCAAGAGTCTTTCAATTCTTGTTTGAGGTATCTTTGTCCATTCTTCCTTACAAAAGTCTTCCAGTTCTTTGAGATTTCTGGGCTGTCTGTCACGCACTGCTCTTTTAAGGTCTATCCATAGATTTTCAATTATGTTGAGGTCAGGAGATTGTGAAGGCCATGGCAAAACCTTCAGTTTACGCCTCTTGATGTAATCCCCCGTGGATTTCGAGGTGTGTTTAAGATCATTATCCATTTGTAGAAGCCATCCTCTCTTTAACTTCAGCTTTTTCACAGATGGCATCAAGTTACCATCCAAAATTTGCTGAAATTTTATTGAATCCATTTTTCCTTCTACTCGTGCGATGTTCCCTGTGCCACTGGCTGCAATACAAACCCAAATCATAATTGATCCACCCCCATGCTTAACAGTTGGACAGAGGTTCTTTTGATTAAATTCTGTGCCCCTTCTTCTCCAAACGTACCTTTGCTCATTCAGGCCAAAAAGTTCAATTTTAACCTCATCGGTCCACAGAACTTGTTTCCAAAATGCATCAGGCTTGTCTATATGTTCATTTGCAAAGTTCAAACGCTGATTTTTGTGGTGAGGACGTAGAAGAGGTTTTCTTCTAAAGACTCTTCCATGAAGACCATATTTGTACAAGTATCTCTTTATAGTGGAATAGTGTACCACAACTCCAGTGTCTGCCAGATCTTTCTGGGGGGACCGTGCAGTCAAACGTGGGTTTTGAATTGTTTTTCTCACAATCCTGCGAGCTGTTCTGTCATATATTTTTCTTGGTCTTCCAGATCTTGCTTTAACTTCTACTGTTCCCGACTGCTATTTCTTAATTACATTCCGAACAGAGGATATTGACATCTGAAAACGCTTTGCTATCTTCTTATAGCCTTCTCCAGCTTTGTGAGCGTCAACTATTTTCAGTTTCAGTTTTCTAGACAACTGCTTAGAAGATCCCATGGTGCTGATTGTTGGGGCAAGGTCAGATGAGTCTGGGCATTTAAAACCTTTGAGACTGACATCACCTGGTCTTCCCAGACGATGATTGAGAACAATCCATGACACTGGCAGGTCTCAGCCTTGCAAAGGGGGCGGTGCATGCTATAAATTGTGCAGGGTGTCCAAACTTTTGCAGACGCCATTTTTTTGTTTTCTGTCATTTTGAAAGTGTCAATGATGGGAATAAAATCTAACTTTTGTTGACATATTATAAGAATGTCTAATCTGTAATTTGATGCCTTTTGGAGATTTTTCCATCTTTCCTTGGCTTTTTTATGCACATTAATACAAATTTTTACCTAAGGTGCCCAAACTTTTGATCCCCACTGTATATGTGTCCCTTTCTGCTGGTAGAGAAAATATACAATGTTAGCAGACAGTGATCACCGTCACTATACACTCTTCCAATAGTCTTTTAACCACTTGCCGACCGCCGCACGACTATCTACGTGGGCGGTCAGCCCCTCACAGGCAAAGTGACGTAGGTCTACGTCGCTCGCCTGTGAGGGTTTAGGGAGCGCGCGCGCGCCGCCGGAGGCGCGCTCCCGCTCCCGCGTGGTCACGGACCCCCCCGCGCGCGTGACCGGCGGACCCGATCGCCGCCGGCCACTCTGCGATCGGCGGGGGAGAGGGAGATAGTCAGGCAGCTTGTGTAAACAAGCTGCCTGTCATTCTCCTCTCTGTATGAGAGCTGATCACATGGATCTACTATGTAGATCCATTGATCACTCCTCATACAGTTGAAGCCACAGCCAATCACAGTTAGAATCACGCCCCTAGGGACACACACAGCCCCTCCCTCTCAAATAAAGTTAACCCCTTCACTACCAGTGCATTTTTACAGTAACAGTGCATATGTATAGCACTGATTACTGTAGAAATGTCACTGGTAACCCCAAAAGTGTCAAAAATGTCAGTCAAGGGTCCGATCTGTCCGCCGCAATGTCGCAGTACCGCAAAAAAAATCGCAGATCGCCGCCATTACGCGTTAAAAAAAAAAACAACAAAAATGACAAAAATCTTTCCCTTTGTTAGTAAACGCAATAACTTTTGCGCAAACCAATCAAAATACGCTTTTTGCGATTTTTTTTTACCAAACATAGGTAGCATAAAACAAATTGGCCGAAAATATTAAAAAATTTTGATTTTTACATTTTTTTTTGGGGGAATTTCATATAAAAAAAAGGGAAAAATATTGCTATTTTTGCAAAATTTACGCTCTTTTTTTGTTTATAGCGCGTGATCAAAAAATCGCACAGGTGATCAAATACCACCAAAAGAAAGCTCTGTTTGTGGGAAAAAAAGGACGCCAAATTCGTTTCGGTACAGCGTCGCACGACCGCGCAATTGTCCGTTAAAGTCACGCAGTGCCGAATCGCAAAATGCCCTCTGGTCGTTTAGCAGCCAAATCCTCCGGGGCTTAAGTGGTTAAATGAGACAGATCTCAAATTAGTAGAGCATAAGAGGGCTTTGTCAAGAGCACAAGTCCCTGCCCTATTTCTGTCCCTTTAGTTAAAACTATTCCTCTCAAAAGGAAGCAACTTTCTATGGTAGCACTCAGTGGCGGCCCGTGCATAGGGGGCGCCAGGGCGCCGCCCCCCCCTACCCCTAAAGAAAAGAAAAAAAAAAAAGAAGAAAAAAAAAAAAACGAACAAATAAAGTTTTGAAAAAAAAAATTACAAAACGAACAAATAAAATTTTGAAAAAAAAAAAATTGTGTTCGCCGCTACCCCGGCCTATGTGGTGGCTATGGGGGGGTGGGGTTTATGACCCAGAAGGGCGCCGATTGGCTGCCTTCTGGGGGCGTAACCTGAGCGCAAGTCATTGCGCTTGGGCACCCCCACTTTCCTGATATCCTGGCTGTGATTGGTCCAGTCTACAGCCTGGACCAATCATCATCCAGGACATCCCATGGCCCCATGCTGACCCCGCTGACGTCGCGTGGACCGGCATTGCAGAGAGCGGAGCGGAGAGGAGACCGGAGAAGAAGAGAGGGAGAAGCCGAGCCTCCAGGTAAGTGCACTGCTCTGTCGGGCACGCACGCATAGCCCTGCATTAGGGGACATATACTGGTGGTCACTGCTCTGTCGGGCACGCACGCATAGCTCTGCATTAGGGGACAAATACTGGTGGTCACTGGCTGCACTGGAGGCACGCACGCATAGCTCTGCATTAGGGGACATATACTGGTGGTCACTGGCTGCACTGGAGGCACGCACGCATAGCTCTGCATTGGGGGACGTATACTGGTGGTCACTGGCTGCACTGGAGGCACGCACGCATAGCTCTGCATTAGGGGACATATACTGGTGGTCACTGGCTGCACTGGAGGCACGCACGCATAGCTCTGCATTAGGGGACATATACTGGTGGTCACTGGCTGCACTGGAGGCACGCACGCATAGCTCTGCATTAGGGGACGTATACTGGTGGTCACTGCACTGGAGGCACGCACGCATAGCTCTGCATTAGGGGACATATACTGGTGGTCACTGGCTGCACTGGAGGCACGCACGCATAGCTCTGCATTAGGGGACGTATACTGGTGGTCACTGCACTGGAGGCACGCATGCATAGCTCTGCATTAGGGGACATATACTGGTGGTCACTGGCTGCACTGGAGGCACGCACGCATAGCTCTGCATTGGGGGACATGTATACTTGTGGTCACTGCATTGGAGGCACGCACGCATAGCTCTGCATTGGGGGACATGTATACTGGTGGTCACTGGCTGCACTGGAGGCACGCACGCATAGCTCTGCATTGGGGGATGTATACTTGTGGTCACTGCACTGGAGGCACGCACGCATAGCTCTGCATTGGGGGACATGTATACTGGTGGTCACTGGCTGCACTGGATGCACGCACGCATAGCTCTGCATTGGGGGACATATACTGGTGGTCACTGGCTGCACGCACGCATAGCTCTGCATTGGGGGACATATACTGGTGGTCACTGGCTGCACTGGAGGCACGCACGCATAGCTCTGCATTGGGGGACATGTATACTTGTGGTCACTGCACTGGAGGCACGCACGCATAGCTCTGCATTGGGGGACGTATACTGGTGGTCACTGGAGGCACGCACGCATAGCTCTGCATTGGGGGACGTATACTGGTGGTCACTGGCTGCACTGGAGGCACGCACGCATAGCTCTGCATTGGGGGATGTATACTGGTGGTCACTGGAGGCACGCACGCATAGCTCTGCAATGGGGGACGTATACTGGTGGTCACTGGAGGCACGCACGCATTGCTCTGCATTGGGGGATGTATACTGGTGGTCACTGGCTGCACTGGAGGCACGCATGCATAGCTCTGCATTGGGGGACATGTATACTGGTGGTCACTGGCTGCACTGGAGGCACGCACGCATAGCTCTGCATTGGGGGATGTATACTGCTGGTCACTGGCTGCACTGGAGGCACGCACGCATAGCTCTGCATTAGGGGACATATACTGGTGGTCACTGGCTGCACTGGAGGCACGCACGCATAGCTCTGCATTGGGGGACATGTATACTTGTTGTCACTGCATTGGAGGCACGCACGCATAGCTCTGCATTGGGGGACATGTATACTGGTGGTCACTGGCTGAACTGGAGGCACGCACGCATAGCTCTGCATTGGGGGATGTATACTTGTGGTCACTGCACTGGAGGCACGCACGCATAGCTCTGCATTGGGGACATGTATACTGGTGGTCACTGGCTGCACTGGATGCACGCACGCATAGCTCTGCATTGGGGGACATATACTGGTGGTCACTGGCTGCACTGGATGCACGCACGCATAGCTCTGCATTGGGGGACATATAATGGTGGTCACTGGCTGCACTGGAGGCACGCACGCATAGCTCTGCATTGGGGGACATGTATACTTGTGGTCACTGCACTGGAGGCACGCACGCATAGCTCTGCATTGGGGGACGTATACTGGTGGTCACTGGAGGCACACACGCATAGCTCTGCATTGGGGGACGTATACTGGTGGTCACTGGCTGCACTGGAGGCACGCACGCATAGCTCTGCATTGGGGGACGTATACTGGTGGTCACTGGCTGCACTGGAGGCACGCACGCATAGCTCTGCATTGGGGGACGTATACTGGTGGTCACTGGAGGCACGCACGCATAGCTCTGCATTGGGGGATGTATACTGGTGGTCACTGGCTGCACTGGAGGCACGCACGCATAGCTCTGCATTGGGGGACGTATACTGGTGGTCACTGGAGGCACGCACGCATTGCTCTGCATTGGGGGATGTATACTGGTGGTCACTGGCTGCACTGGAGGCACGCACGCATAGCTCTGCATTGGGGGACGTATACTGGTGGTCACTGGCTGCACTGGAGGCACGCACGCATAGCTCTGCATTGGGGGACGTATACTGGTGGTCACTGGCTGCACTGGAGCCACGCACGCATAGCTCTGCATTGGGGACATGTATACTGGTCACTGCATTGGGGACATGTATGCTGGTCACTACATTGAAAGGGGGCATTTATACTGGTCACTATATTGAAGGGGGCATGTACTGTGGGGTTTGTGCTAGGGGCCTGTACTGTGGGGTTTGTGCTTGAGTTGTTTGTGCGGGGTTTGTGCTGGGGGGGGTCTGTACTGTGAGGTTTGTGCTGGGGGGTCTGTACTGTGGGGTTTGTGCCACTCTCAGTCCATGTATCCCATAATAGGATGTCTCTCACAGTATATCCCATAATAGGGCCCCTGTTCCCTATTATGGGATATACTAGTACTGATGGACCCCTTAATATGTGATATATTGGGAGAATTGGTTCACGCAAGCAAAATACAGGGGACAAAATGGGTGGAGTCTATAAGGGGTGGGGCTTCTGAGAAATGGGAGGGGTCAAAATGAAAGGGCGGGGTCTTGCGCCCCCCCATCTTAAAACTTCACCAGCCGCCACTGGTAGCACTTCAAGAAGAGGAGGAACCAGGAATGCCAGTGGGGGACTATGGTGAGCGGGGAGGCATACTATTAACTGCACTAACTAAGGTACAGAATAGACTGGGAAGATGGGACAAGGTGCATCATGGACTTTGTCACCTGGGTGAAAGGATCCAGGAAAACAAACTTTACTTTGAGACATCTTCTTTATTGCTGACCCCATCAGCTGCACATAAAAACATGAATGATCTGTAAAAGATTCAATTAGAACTAAAAGCAAAACTTTTTTTTTTAAGTGAGGGTATGACCCCTGTCAGGTTTTTTGTCATCTGTATGTAGCACTGCCCCCTTGAGGACTGCTGAGTTCTTCACCTTGTAGGATCCCTCTGGGTTACTGTTAGCAACTGCATGCACAACTTAACACTTTACTTTCCGGCTTAGTCAATAATCAGTGTAGGGTTTGTAGTTGTTTTTGGGTTTTTTTTTTTTTTTTTTTTTAATAGGCGTAGGAGAAGGGATAGAGTGGGATACTCCAAAACGGAACTATTCACAGTTGATGAGGACTCCTATCTGAAGATGCAGCCAAGCTGCAGATTCACCTTGTCACTAGATGAATTTAAGGTAAAGCCTGTGAAGTGAAACTTGATTGAGCAACTATCTTCAGGGTACTCGCCTAGCATGCCCTTTCATTCCACCAGCTGACACCCGTCTCTGACTACTCTACTCCGGGGTGGCCCCCTCACAGGTCAGGCCCTCAGACACGATCCCCTGTACTCGCAATACTGTTTTTCTAGGTTCTTCAGTGTCTCAACCCCCCTAGTTAGCTCTCCTGTACCTCTGGGTTCAGCTCCTTCCTTCTGGTTTACCAGACCGACTTCCTGTGACCATATGCCACCAATGCAAAGGAGGAGACAGCCATCGCCCTCCCTCCGGAACTCTGCTCACCAACCAAAGACCCCGAGTACATGTGCTCCTGGCTTTATACCACACCCCACAATGCACCAAGACAGCAGTCTGTGCCAATCACTGTTTACCCATTGGTCCAGTTTCCTCCACTGTCCAATATGCTTCCCTATTGGACCAGTGTGAAACATTCCCTAGACCAGATGAATCACACACTGAGCACCTAACTCACAGATCCTGCTCTCTGTTAGGCAGAAAGCAATATAGAATTTTCCTGCTGCTCCTCTGATAGGCAGAGAGAGCCAAAAACTAGACTCTCTCCCTAGCACATACCTAGGAGGGTGCTACACATATCCCATTGGGGAGATTTTTACATCACTTTCTGTCCCATAGGCAAAACAAGAAGTGAGAAGAAATCCCTCAAAAGTGAGGGAATCCTTGGTTGTCATCAGAGTCACGAGAATTAGTGACCACATTGGAAGATTTTCCCTATATTACTGTTCTGGAGACAAGCCAAAATTTGCCACTGCCACTGTCTCGGAGGATTCGGTAGTGGACGGAGCCCCCAGGGTCAGGGATGGTGCTAGACTATTTTGCACCCTAGGCAAGACTAGCTACTTGCCTCCCCCCCCCAAAAAAAAAAAACACATTGCTCCCCTTCCTGTACATAATGGCCCCTCTTTTAACCCCACTCTCCCCTTCCTGTACACACTGCCCCCCCTTTCTGCACACACCGCCCCCCTTTAACCCTACACCCCCTTCATATACACACTGCCTCTCTTAAACCCTACACACCCCTTCATATACACACTGCCCCCTTTGACCCTACACCCCCTTTATATACACACTGCCCCCCTTTAACCCTACACTCCCCTTCATATACACACTGCCCCCTTTAACCCTACACATCCCTTCATAAGCAAAGTGCCCCCTTTAACCCTTCACACCCCTTCTTGTACACACTGCCCCCCTTCCTATACACACTGCCCTTCTTTATTGCTACACCCCCTTCCTGCACACACTGCCCCTCTTTAACCCTACACCCCCTTCCTATACACACTGCCCCCCTTTAACCCTACACCCCCATTCTATACACACTGCCCCCCTTTAACCCTACACACCCCTTCATATACAAAGTGCCCCCATTTCTCTAGAGGTGACATCCATTGGGGATGAGGAGGTGACAGGAGAGGAATGTGTCTCCGGCCATGGCTGTGCCCTGGGTGGCAGTGTGCCTATAGGCGGCCGCCTAGTTTGCCTAGTGGTAGCACCGGCCCTGCCCGGGGTGTAGAATTGCGAGCACTGGACACCCCCAACACCGAGGTGCGTCCCCAATACCGACCCACACAACTGAACTCCCTGAGTGATGTGCCTGATCTGTGTATAGAGAAGAGGAGCCAGGACAGCCAGAGTATCACCTCACTGCACCGCACACACCCCACCCCCCCCCTTTACAGGATCCCTCTCTGTGCTCTCTCTCGCTCTCTCTTGCTCCCTCTCCTGCCCCCACTTAAGCGCTCTCTCGTGCTCCATCTCTCACGCTCTCTTACTCGCTCTCTCGCACGCTCTTTCGGACGCTCTCCCTCCCTCTCGCTCCCTCTCCCATCTCTCGCGCTCTCTCTCACTCCCACTATATTTTATACTCTCTCTCATGCTCTCTCTTTCTTTTTTGCTCTATCCCTCACGCTCTCTCTCAGTCCCTCTCTCTCAGGCTCTCTCTCACTTCCGCTCTCTCTCTCAGGCTTTCTTTGACTCTATCTCTCACGTGCTCTCTGTCTCACACTCCCTCTTTCACTCTGTTTCTTGTGCTCGCTCTTTCACGCTCACTCTCTCTCACTTTCTCACTCTCTTTTGCTCCCTCTCTCTCTCTCATGCTCTCTCTCTCACTCTCTGTCTCACACTCCCTCTCTTGCTGTGTTTCTCGTGTTCCCCCTCTCACACAATTTCGCTCTCTCTCTCTCTGGCTCGCACCCTCCCTCTCTCCCTCACTCTCTCTTGCTCTCTCTCATTCTCTCCCACCCTCTCTCTCTCTCGAGCTGTCTCTCTCACGCTCTCTCTCTCATGCTCTCTCTCACGCTCTCCCTTTCTCACGCTCTTTCTCGGACTCTCTCTCGCTCTCCCTCATGCTCTCTCTCTCATGTTTTTTTCTCACACTCTCTGTCACTCCCTCTCACTGTCTTTCGCTATATCCCTCTCTCACTCTCTCTCTCTCTCTTTCTCCCTCTCTCTCTCTCTTTTGCTCCCTCTCTTATGCTCCCTCTCTCTCACGCTATCTCTCGCTCTCTCTCTCTCTCTCACTTTCTCACGCTCCCTCTCTCCCTCTCTCACGCTTTCTCTCTTGCTCCCCCACTCTCTCTCTCATGCTCCATCTGTCTCACGCTTTCTCTCTTGCTCCATCTCTCACGCTTTTTCTCTCGCTCCCTTTCTCTTTCTTATGCTCCCTCTGTTTCACGCTTCTCTCTCGCTCTCTCTCTCTCTACTTTCTCACGCTCTTTCTCTGACTCTCTCTCTCACGCTCTCTCTCTCTCACGCTCCCTCTCTCTCACTTTTTCTCTTATGCTTTCTCTCGCTCCCTTTCACTCGCTCACGCTCTCTCGTTACCTCTCTCTATTTATCTTGCTCCCTCTCTCTCACGCTCTCTCTCTCTCGCTACCTCTTTCTTTCTCACTTTCGAACACTCTCTCGCTCCCTCTCTCCCTCTCACACGCTTTCTCTCTCACTCCCTCTCTCTCTCTTTGTTGCTCCCTCTCTCACTCTTTCCCTCTTGCTCCCTCTCTCACTCTTTCTCTCTCGCTCCCTCCCTTTCTCATTCCCTCTCTCTCATGCTATCTCTCCCGCTCCCTCTCTCTCTCTCGCTCCCTGTCTCACACTTTCTCTCTTGCTCCCTCTCTCTCCCTCACGCTTTCTCTCTCTCGCTTCCTCTCTCTCGCTCCCTCTCTCTTTCCCTCTCTCTCTCGCCCCCTCTCTCTCACGCTCCCTCTGTCTCTCGCTCCCTCTCTCATGCTTTCTCTCTCACTCCTTCTCTCATTTTCTCACTCTCTCTCGCTCCCTCTCTCACACGCTTTCTCTCTCGCTCCCTCTATCTCTCTCGCTCCCTCTCTCTCTCGCTCCCTCTCTCATTTTCTCACTCTCTCTCGCTCCCTCTCTCACACGCTTTCTATCGCTTCCTCTATCTCTCTCGCTTCCTCTCTCTCTCTCTTGCTCCCTCTCGCTCCCTCTCTCACACGCTTTCTCTCTCGCTCCCTCTATCTCTCTTGCTTTCTCTCTCTCTCGCTCCCTCTCTCTTGCTCCCTCTCTCTCGCGCCTTCTCTCTCTCGCTCCCTCTCTCTCTCTCTCTCAATCCCTCTCTCGCTCCCTCTCTCTCCCTCCCTCTCTATCTCTGTATCACTCCCTCTCTCTGTCTTGCTCCCTCTCTCTCACGCTTTCTCTCTCGCTCCCTCTCTCTAGCTCCCTCTCTCTCTCTCTCTCCCTCTCTCGCTTCCTCTCTCACGCTTTCTCTCACGCTCCCTCTTACAGATGCTCCCTCTCTCATGCTTTCTCTCTCGCTCCCTCTCTCTCTCACGCTGCCTCTCTCTCTTGTTTGCTCTCTCCTGCTCTCTCTCTCTCACGCTTCTTTTCCCTTGCTCCCTCTTTTCATGCATCATTTCATGCATCCTGCACACTCCAACTATCAGTATGAACACCCGGCTACATCACATGGCTTTTGTGCTGCACTGACCTCCATGTACTGTCAGGGACAGTAGCAGCTGTATGGTCAGCAACGATTGTAGTTATGTCTATGCATTCTAAATATCCATTCTTGCCATGTTCTTTATTTAACGTGCACTCAAATAACACGACAGCCACATACCAGTCATGTGGCACGTGCCCGCTATTTTCAGTCCTGTTTGAGCCATCAGTAATCTGCTCGTGGGCAAAGTGTGCACTCATAGTGAGGTTTTCCGCTATTATTTCCTCTAAACAATAGTGCCCTGTTGTTGGACACTTTCTCAGTTATTGAGGTTATATCATGTATTCAAGGTTTGAAAAAAGAGATTACTGTAACAAGCTAAGACAAATTACCCAGTGTGTGCCACCCAGCAGCCAGAACAAAGTGTCTCTGAATCAGCATTGTGATCACTGAACTATACTGTACATAACACATTGCTGCTCAACAATGGCCCTCTGTTTCAGGCTGTTAACAAATAAAGCTGCATAATTGTGGAACTTGTCCTCCGAATACTCTGCTGGCATTTAATCTATAGATGACATGTCAGGGAGCGGGAAGCCATTTACTTCTTATTTCTCTTTCTTTTTTTAAATGGTCACAAGGAACCACAATATATAAAAAGATTAGCATCATCCATACTGAACGATCATATTACACCTGTCAGATTTTCTGGAGATTTTACTTCTTTTTAATCCTAAAGGAAAGTAGTTTATATGATAAAGATGATTATAAGATGATAGGCAAAATGGAGAAATTTGGATGGGTAGCAAGAGGAACCTATCCCGCGATCAAACAATGGGGGCTAAGGGGTGTCGCTAGCCCAACACAAATAATGAGTAAATATTTGTATAAGATTACCAGCGTGGGCGGGCAGGCGTTGTTGTGAACTTGGGCGCAGGCAGGGCCGGTGCTAGACTATTTTGTGCCCTGGGCAAGACCAGCTACTTGCACCCCCCCTTCCCCCCCAAAAGAATAAAAATAAACCACACACTGCATATACCTTTCTCCTCCTACTACCCTCTTCAGGCCTACTGATCACAGCTCATGGACCCCCTATGGTGATTGTGGTTTCAGGTGATCTCCTATGGTGGTGGTGTCAGGTGACCCCCTATAATGGAGGTGGTGTCAGATGACCCCCTATAGTGATGGTGATGTCAAGTGACCCCATATGGTGGTGTCAAAGGACCCTCTATGGTGGAGGTGGTGTCAGGTAACCCCCTATGGTGATGGTGGTGTCAGGTGACTCCCTAAGGGTGGTGGTGGTGTCAGGTTACCCAATATGGGGGTGTCAGTTGACCCCCTATGGGGGTTTCAGGTGACCCCCTATGGTGGTGGTGGTGTTAGGTGACCCCCTATGGTGGTAGTGGTGTTAGGTGACCCCCTATGGTGGTGGTGGTGTCAGGTGACCCCCTATGGCGATAGTGTCAGGTGATCCTCTTACCACTGCAGGATATAAACGTAATCCTTGGTATAATCAGGAGGTTGTACTTACCGTCAGGAAGCACAGAAGAGCTCTGTTTCGCTGACCTGACACTGACAGCTCATACACAGCCCAGTCTCCTGATTCATGTGCCCCGGGGAGGAGGAGGAAGAGGGGGGGGGGGGGGGGACCCTGGACACACATCACCCAGGTCACCTTAGACGGAGTCTGCACTGCTGCTATACAAGTCCTCCAGTGACAGACACAGCACCTTCACACCTTCACACCGTCCAGCATCCTGGCTTCATGGCTGGAAGAGAAGGTCAGGCCTGGCACACCAGGCTCACTCCTCCATGGTGGAAGAGGACACTACAAGTGTCAAGCCCCAGCCACCCATGCTGTACGGCTCTCCAGGGGTAAAAGGTAGCCACAGCCCACCCACTACAGACATCAGCACCTGTGATTGGTCAGCCGGGCTTAACTATGCATGGGGATCACCCTCCTGTACATGTTTTCTATTCTGGGGTATGTTACCTGGAGGGAAGAAACACATGCATGGAACTCAGCATCTAGCAATATTATATTAGGATCTAGTCTTCTATTTAGAGCCCATTCACATCAGGGTAGTTATCAGGGTTGCCAATCTCCTGCAACTTTTTTTTAACCACTTAAGGACCAGAAGGTTTTACCCCCTTAATGACCAGGCCATTTTTGCGATACGGCACTGCATTATTTTAACTGACAACTGCACGATCGTGCAACACTGTACCCAAAAAAATGTAATGTCTTTTTGTTCCCACAAATAGAGCTTTCTTTTGGTGGTATTTGATCACTTCTGCAGTTTTTATTATTTTTTTTTTTTTTTTGCACTATATACAAAAAAAGAGCAACTATTCTGAAAAAAAAAAAATATATATATATATATATATATATATATATATATATATATATATATATATATATATATATATTTATTTTTTTTTTTACTTCCTGCTATATATAATAAATCAAAAATTAAAAAATCTATTTTTTTCATCAATTTACGCCAATATGCTCAAAGGTTATTGCGTCTACAAACTAGGGGAGAGATTTATGCAGTTATCAAATGCTTCTATTCAAAGGTTGGTTTCTATTCAAAGGTTGGACTAATGGGTTTACATTCATTTTAGGTTCCATTCCCAGAAGTGCAACAAGAAGTTACAGAAATTTTTTTTTTTCCTCACCTACTTCTGGTAATAACTGTAACCTTTTGGATTTTCTATCCCTTTCTGTCTTGGTCATAATGGTCACCAATGGTCCACACAAGTAGAACACCCAATTTTAGAGGTGATTTTTTTCTTCCATAGCAATTAAACGTTTATAAACTGGTACTGACTAGTATTCCAATGTTTCTCTTCTCCCTCAATTTTTTCCAAAATTCATCTAAGGTGCACTTAAAAAGTTTGAAATGGTGCCCAATGAAAACCTGTGGCTTTGTGTAACTAAAAGACAGCTTTATCCCCAGGCGGCTTGTATATAATTTTGGGGCATTTTTTAGGCATTTTGCCAAGGCACCCATGAAGAAACCTCATGGCACCCCAGGGTGCCTGGGCACCCTGGCTGAAAAAGGCTGATCCATGCACAGTTATAAAATGCTTCTACTTAAAGGTTGGACCAATGGGTTTACATTCACTTTAGGTTCCTTTACCAGAGGTGCAATTGGAAGTTACAGGAATTTTTTCTTTCCTCACCTTGTTCTGGTAACAACTGTAAACTTTTGGATTTTCTATCATTTTATGTCTTGGTCATATTGGTCACCAAGAGAGGCAGAGACAGGGAATCTATCCAGCAGGGGTTCAGACAGTAATAAAAACCTGATGAAACAGAAAAAGCCAACACTCCATCCTAGACCTCAAAAATGTATTGAGGTCGAAAAAATAAAATGGTGAAAAAAAACATCCTCCACCAACATTTAAGGGACTGGCTGGACCCATGGGCGTCCGCAGAACCTTTTTCAGGGGGGGGGGGCATCATTTTAAGGTCACCCATGCTCCGCCCCTTTTTCACAATGTCAAGAAGGGACAGGGCTTAGTCATTATACTTATTTTGTGTGTTTATTTTTAAAGGGCAAACGGCAGCATTTATTTTTAAAGCATTTGTTAACCTAAAAAAAAAAAAACGATCCTGTTCCCTTAAATCGTGTTATACAGCACAGTGCTTATGCTGTGTAATTCGGCCTCCCGTATCACCTAAAATACCTGGCTGATCCTGCCTGGCTATGTCCTCCCCTCTGTAAACTGACCACGGTATACCATGGCTGCTAAACCCTGACACTGTGGTCAGTTTACATGCCTCCCTCATCCGCGGCTCACCTGTCCTCCTCTCTCCCCCTCCCTTCCTGCCTGTCTGCTCCTGTGTCAGTGCCCCTCCTGCTTCTGTAGTTTCATTTAAAGTTGAATATCCTGTCTACAGTCTGTTTACTAATCCTGTGTGCCCCTGTGTCTGTGTTTTATAAAAAATAAGCCACTCTTTACAAGTTTTCAGAGTGCCAAATGCTGCTCATGTGACCTGCCGCCTCTTTCCCTCCCTTCCTCCTCCCCTCCCAACTGAGGACAGTGAGGAATCCGCAGCCTCACCCACTGCAGGCAGCTGTCAGACAGGAAGAGGAGAGAGCCGACAGGTCACGTGAGCGGTGCTCGGCGCTCTGAAACTAGTAAAGAACGCCTTATTTTTTTTAAAACACAGACACAGGGGCACAAAGGATTATTAAACAAACCAGACAGAATGGAATAAAGTGGCTTAACAACCACTTTAAAGGGGAAGTTGAGATTCCAGGGGGGGGGGGCATTTGCCCCTACCTGCGGATGCCCATGGCTGGACCCCTTCCTCAAGGTGACAGAGGTCTGAGCTATAATATGGTATCACCATTAGCTAAGCACGCCAATGCAGTGGTGTTTAGAGTTGGGCACTGTATGGATTTATCTACAGCAGGAGTCTTCAAACTATGGCCCTCCAGTTGTTCAATTCCCATCATGCCCTAGTCATGTCTGTGAACATCAGAGTTTTACAATGCCTCATGGGATGTGTAGTTCCACAACAGCTGGAGGGCCATAGTTTGAGGATCCCTGGTCTAAAGTAATAACAACCTAACAGAGGTTCTTCCTCAGGCTACCCATAACTTAAAAAAGAAAGGCTTGGTTTATTCTTACACTTTAAGAAACATCCAGTTTACCTTTTTACCATCTACCCAAAACTAAAATGTTTGCTTAAGCCTCATACACACGCGTCGAAAATCGGCAGGGAATTTTCGGCCAACGTCCGATGTGCCGATTTTCGGCTTGTTAGTATGATGCTTCCGACAACCAACTCCGACTTTTCGGCCGAAAAAAATCTGGTGTGCAGGCTATAAAATTTTTGTCCGCTGTCAAAACACGGCCGATTTTCGTGCAGTCAGTACAGATTTCGACAGGGAAAAATCTAATGAGCAAGACTGGGCATGCTCAGAGAAGAAACACAAAGAAAGCAAACCAACACATGACATCACTTCTGAAGTAGAATTTTGTCGTGCGGGAAAATTCGTGTGCAGTCTAGGCACATTCCAACCAACAGACACCACTCTGTACAAAAGACGGACGATCGGTTGGCCGATAATCGTTGCGTGTGTACTAGGCTTTAAAGTAGACTAAGCCCTTAGCTAGAGAATACAATACCCACCAGGGCAAAACATGGGTCAGCTGGTATCCTCAGTAATAATACTAACTGCTTCTAATGAAACCATGAGTCAGCAGCTGGCAGCACTCATGGATTTTATAAACATCTCCTCATATCCTGAGACAAGAAAATGGAGAGAAAAAAAAAGGACAGGGAAAAATCAGGGAGAATTGAA
>NC_138771.1:449984701-450072201 GCF_965119305.1 Pelophylax lessonae | reverse complement strand
ATTTTTCAATTTTTTTTTGAGAATGTCATATAGCAGAATGTGAAAAATATTGTTTTTTTTTTTTTCAAAATTGTCTCTTTTTTTGTTTATAGCGCAAAAAAATAAAAATCACACAGGTGATCAAATACCACCAAATGAAAACTCTATTTGTGTGGAAAAAAAAGACATAAATTTTGCTTGGGTACAGTGTCGCATGACCACGCAATTGTCAGTTAAATTAATGCAGTGCCGAATCGCAAAATAGGGCCTTGTCATTGAGCAGGAAAATTGTCCGGTCCAGAAGTGGTTAAAGCAACGGGATAAAAATGCTTGCAAAGAGAAGTGTAGCACCCTTCTAGGTAGGTGCTAGGAAAAAGGATATATTGGCCCTGTCTGCTTATCAGGGGGGCCTGATCTGTTAGCTAATCTGTCACATGCTTCCAGGTGTGGCCTGTTGAGTCTGGGTAGTCTCCTCACTGTATCCAATGAGGGACCTTGTTGAACAGTGGAGGAAACCTAGCCAATAGCACACCAGGGTTTATGACTGCCCCAGTGGGCGGGGATTGCTGCAATGCATCCTGTGATTAGGAATAAATTCTGAGGAAGCATGTGACAGAGTGTCTTTTGGTAGGAGCATTAGTCCCAGGAGGAGGTGACAGCTGTCTCTCTTCCTGCTGAAGTCTGAAGGTGGTCCAGGCGGTTGGCCTAGGGACCAGAGGTTGAGCTGGGCTGCAGAGGATTCAGAGTGTGCTGACCGAGTGGATTATTATGTCTGAAAGAAAAAAAGGAAACACAACAAAAGAAGAAAGGCTGGCTAGCCAGTGTGGAAAACATAAAATGCTGAATTTAAAAAAATCATTTTCTTTGATTTTGGGACTTGTACCCCTGTTCACCACTTTTTGAAAAGTTCACTGTTTCACAGACCCCTTGGGCCATCGGGCCAGGGTCATAAAGAAGAACTCCTGTTTATGGATCCTTTGGGTCATTGGGCCAGGATCCTTGGATTACAAATATTACACAGTTCAGTGGAACTGTCCTTGGGCCAGTGGGCCCCAACAAGACTATATGGGTGGCCGTTACAGGAATGGGCGGTGCATCCAAAGAGTGTGAAGAAAAAAAAAAGGGGGGGGGATGCTCTGGTGCTAGAGGCCCCCAAAGAAGATAACCCTGACTTGGCAGGACTATTGGTCACTCAAGCTCCAGTGACCTATCCTGTTTCAGGATGAAAAAGAGTGCTGCACTCACTCTATCTAATGACTCGGCACTAGGTAGTTAGTGATAGGGCATGGACTTGCTCATCAGGAGGATGGGGAACGTCGTGTCAAGACTACAGCAGAGAAGTCATGGAACCGGATGAGAAGACCGCCTCTGCGGAGAGGGACTTCTTATTCAAAATTTCAGATAGCCAATGTCCTAGTGATTGTGTACAGTGTGTTAACCCTTGCTTTCTCTCTACAGGATATGTCTAACCTTAGAGGTAGTCAGCGAGGCTGTATATATGTGTATATAGTTTGTTTGGTGGGGGGTGCACTTTCTTCTGCATTCCGAATTGTAAATTTGTATAGCAGATGCTTGTCTATATATTTTTGTAAATAACTTATTCTCTTGTTCATTGGTTCTTTTTCCTTTTTCCCCCTTTCCAAGTTAATGGGATACTCCTGGATTTTGGCAGAATCTTTGTAGGGGGCGGCTGCCCCAGAGCCAATGGGGGCATGGCTCATTTTTGGTGGGGGGTGGATGTAGCACCCTCCTAGGTGGGTGCTAGGAAAAAGCATATATTGGCCCTGTCTGCTTATCAAGCGGGCTTGATCTGTAAGCTAATCTGTCACATGCTTTCAGGTGTGGTCTGTTGAGTCTGGGGAGTCTCCCCACTGTATCCAATGAGGGACCTTGTTGGACAGTGGAGGAAACCTAGCCAATAGCACACCAGGGTTTATGGCTGTCCCAGTGGGCGGGGATTGCCGCAATGCAACCTGGGATTGGGAATAAATCCTGAGGGAGCATGTGACAGAGTGTTTTTTGGCGGGAGCATTAGTCCCAGGAGGAGGTGATGACTGTCTCTCTTCCTGCTGAAGTGTGAAGGTGGTCCAGGCGGTCGGCCTAGGGACCAGGGGTTGAGCTGGGCTGCAGAGGATTCAGAGTGGAGCTGCTGGGCAGAGATCTTCTGGAAAAACAGTGTCGTGAGTACTCAAGATCTGCCCAGGGGTTTGCCTAAGAGAGGGGACCACTCCAGAGAGGTCAAGAGGGATCCAGGAGCCATCTAACCAGTAGTTACAGTAAAGTGGGTGACAAGTTCTAAAGCCCTGAAGATAGGGAAGTAAAGGGGGCGCCAGGAAGGGCCCTGAAGGGTTCAGCAATACAGTTTGCACTAAAGTCAGCTACCTCAGGAAGGAGTACCTTAGGGAGCTTAAAATACTTTTTCACAGTCAGAGGTGATGTTCTAGTAAGCGGCCTAGCCGTGACCAGCGTCAGTCAGTGTTAACCAGCATCAGTGAAGCGTTAACCAGTGTCAAGCAGCATCTTTATAGAGTCCCTGCCGAATTGTGCATAGTTCAGTTGTTGGAGTATACCACTCATCCCTTCTCCCATCCAAGTTCTCAAATAAACCCTAAAAACCAAAGAAACTGGACTGGTTCTTGTTTGAGGTGCTCACACTTGAAAAACATGCTTAAAGGTACTACTGTTGCTAGCTGTAACCCAGGGGGACCCACACTCAGCAGCTCCCTTGGGAGTAGTGCTACAGAAGCATCCAATAATAAGCAATCTGTTTCTTAACTGGTCTTTGTGCATGAAAACTGACTGGTCACCATGTACGTTGAACAATCCCATTGATCTTATATTGCCAGTCCGACTGACTTGACCTATCTTTAACATAAATAATCTATTACACATATCCCCAATGCATAAACTGTACACTTTATGGTAAATATTTTTACAATCTTTGTATAACAGAAGACTTAGTGCCGGTTCACACTAGGTCGCTCCGACTTCGGGGGCGACCTGTGAAGTCGCGTGCAGCGCGACTTCGGCGCTACTTGCACGGACTTCATAACATGAATGTCTATGCAAGTCGCCTCCAGGTCGCCCCGAAGTAGTACAGGACCCTTTTCTAAGTCGGAGCGACTTGTGTCGCTCCTATTAGAACGGCTCCTGTACTACACTATGGGAGGGACGGTGCACGACTTGTCAGGCTGATCAAGTCGCCTGACAAGTCGTAATAGTGTGAACCGGCACTTAGGCCCTGTTCACACCTGAGCGTTTTTCAGCTCGTAAAACGCTCATCTTTGAAGTCTCAAAATGCCTAACAAGCAAAAGCTCATTTATTTCAATGGCCCCTGTTCACATGTGCGTTTTGTCATCTTACACCAAACGCCTGAAGCTCAAAAAAGTTTAAGAGCTTCTTTTTTGGCAGATTACAAGCGTTTTTGTTAGATCTCAATGCCTGCCTCCAAACACCTGTAAAAAAAGCCTGAAAAAACACCTGAAAAATGCCCAAAAAAATGTCTGAAAGTGATACGCTCAGGTGTGAATGGAGCCTAAACCTTTTGAGAGAAAGTGGCACAAAAATAACATAAGAAAAAATTAACACTGATGCACAGATTTTGTTTCAGACATTTTGATACATCAGGCCCATCCTTTCGATGTCTATGGCTGTCTTCAAAGACAAAGCCTCATATTGGTACCTCAGAATCTTCTTCTGATCCTAAAAACATTGCCAGATGTGTTATCATTCTCAGTAAAATAAAGGCAGGGGCTGCTATTTCTCGGTCTGGTGCTACAGCTGGGCCTTGTTGTTCTGAGGCTCCCAACACGTGTCCTGTCTGGGTCCGGTCAATTCTCTGCCTGTTAAAAATTTAGATACACAAATTATTATAAATTATACACCGCATTGATTAAATAAATTTATGATAAAAATGCATACCCAGTTTAGACTGTTTTTTTTTTTTTTTATAAAAATGTCAAGGCTGCATGGCTGGCCTCAATTTAAAGCAAACAAAGGTTTTAATCTCAAAGCAAACAAAGGTTTTAATCTCAAAGGCCTGCCACTCAATGCCCTTCAAAAAGTAGGTCACTTTATTATGCAATGTTAATGGGGCACTACTTCCCCCACTGATACCAATGATGGGACATTATCCTTCCTTCCACTGACAAAAGTGATATGGCAATATTCCTCCCTCGGACACCAAGGATGGGGCACAACTCCTCCCACTGACATCAACAATGGGGCACTATTCCTTTTCCCACTGACCAAAGATGCAAGGCCACTTTTTAATCTTACCGATCACCAAAACTGGGGCATTGTTAAGGCCCATTGATGCTGGAGCATTTTCTTCTATCTGTACACACCTTGAATCAAGTACACATGATAAAGTGGCATCTCAAGCAATACATTTAAAAATGTATTATTTGTCATGGTCCCCTACCTTTTAAGATCAAGTACTAGTGCCTCCTCAGCCACTTACAACCACTTCGAGTTCTTGCCCAGAGTGTTGCTGCTAAAGCAGGTGATGCCTCACATGACATATCACATCACCAGGAAGTCCTTCTAAACTCTAACTGGTGACACTGTCCCCAACTCCCCACTTGAGCATAGTCAGTGTCAGTGTTCCTTTGCCACTCAAGCTTCCTTTCCACCTTCAGTCTACTATCTGTTACTACAGTACTATCTGTCAGTCATTGCCAGTCAGCTACAGTGATTTTCAGTCTGCCACAGTTATTATCAGGTTTCTAATGTCACTGCCAGTTACTGTTACTACAGTGTGCTGCCAGTAATCCTGCTACCATCCATACTAGTCTATCCAGCTGCTTTCAGCTACCAGTAGTTTGCTACAATTTCTCAGTCCTCCTTCAGTTTGCTACCAGTCAGCTCTGTTTTATTCTGCCTCCTGGCCTGCTCTACAGGCATCTATCCAACTCTGCATTTGTTAGTACCTATTGGGTGACCTGGGAGTAGCCTGCAGCTAACCCATACTCCTATGAGGGGTTCCTTGGTGACCAACTATCCTTAGACTTCACACTCAGGAGAAGCAGTCATTTCCTGGTGGGGTCACACCTACAGTTGTAACAGTGAGTCAATACTGAAGCCTATGATAATAATCTTATCAAATATATATAAATATAAATATAAATATAAATATAAATATATATATATATATATATATATATATATATATATATATATATATATATATATATACTGTATATATATATATATATATACACAGTATATTACAAAATACATGTTTTTATATGATTTTTGTTTTATTTTATAGGCATATGGGGTTAGCCATATTTACTACATATGAAGGTTCAGATTTCTGCTTTACAGTGTTTGTAAAGCACTGTTTATTGGTTGTGCTGTAATGGTATTTCTCAAAATGAAAGTCTATGGGGTTGATTTACCAAAAGCAAATAGACTGTTCACTTTGCAAGGAAATTCGCCTGGAGTTTAGTGAAGGTGGTGAAATTTCACTTTGTAAAAAATACCCTATCATGTGTAAGGAAAATAAGAAAACAGTAATTCCCTCATTCACATTATAGCAGGCTATACATGGTACAAATTTATTTCCTACAACCCAGGACCAGCGTGGAACGTAAGTGCCAGGAAGTGATGTCAAAGGGGCGGGATGTATTTCAGAGCGTCAATTCGCTCCTTCTTCATGCCGATAACTCAGACACCTGACCGTGTCTTTATATACCCACTGGGGGTGAAGTCATAGGCAGGACTATGGGCGGAAACTGGAATAGCAGCAGCCACACCCCGGAATGTTGATTTATACATAAAAGGCAATGGGTAAAAGGCGATAAATAGATATAGATACTAAATAATACGAAATAAAATGTGAAATAATACACTGAGGGGAATGGAACAGTGAAATGGAATTATTGAAAATTTGAAAGAACATTAGGTAAGAAGCACAAAAACACAAAAGAACACAAAAGAAATAAAGGGGGACCAGTGGAACTACAGATGCCAGTAAGGCACATACAGAACAATGGGGGACAAAAAGAAGAAATAAAAATAATGAGGGAGAGGGCAGACAATGAATGTATAATGAACTGTATGAAAAAGTGCAAATATACATATGTATACATGTAGTATGTATATAAATTACCATAAATGAGAGCGCACATTAAAACAAGGGAAACATGATATTGTATTGGTGACAACTATAACTGGATTTTTTGCAACCAGTAATGAATAAATGGATAAATGGCACTATATGCGTGTGGAGTATATGCATATAAGCTATATGGACTTGCAGTTACAAGCACAGATACATGTTAATAAAGTCTCCACTATGTGTATGAGGGATATAGGTGAACCAGGAGGAAACACTCAAAATTACTATATAGAAATAGTGAAATTGACAGCTATAAAACAGTGTATTAACTTCCAGCTCCTCATTAAGCTCCCTGGGAGACAAAACATCCAAAGAATAAATCCAGTAGGTCTCCCTCTGGCACAGCTTCCGAAAACGCTCGGCCTGGAGGAGATCTCTGGACATGGCCTCAATAACCCAGACCCTCAAGCCTTCAGTGGACTTGGCGTGATGTTCCAAGAAGTGTCTGGGCACACTGTGTATGTCTTTGCCATTTTCGTAATGTCCTTATGGCCCGACCAACATAGAAGAGGCCACATGGACATGATAGAAAATAGACTACATATTTGGATGAGCGCATATGAAATTCCTTAATGGGGTAAGTTTTATGTTTCACGTGGGAGTTTGCTAGGTGTCAACTTACTTTTGATACTGGGGGCTTTTTTATAAGTGAACTTGATAAGACAGAAAGGAGATGCTGATCCTGTTTCAAAAGGGGCCAGTGTTTCACTTTTATCATGTTTCCCTTGTTTTAATGTGCGCCCTCTGCTGGTCATTTATATACATACTACACGTATACATATGTTTTAAATTTGCTAGGTGCATATGTGTATTTGCACATTTTCATACAGTCCTTTATATATTCATTGTCTGCCCTATCCCTCATTATTTGTTTTCTGCTTCCCCCCCCCCCATTGTTCCATATGTGCCTTACTGGCATCTGTAGTTCCACTGGCCCCCCTTCATTCTTTTGTGTTGTTTGTGCCACTAACCTGATGTTACTTCAAATTTTCAATATTTGAATTTCTCTCTACCATTCCCCTTCAGTATGTATTTTTTCACATATAATTTTATAAAGTATTATCTAGTATATATATCTTTTTATCGCCTTTTATCCATTGCCTTTTATGTATAAATCAACATTCCGGTGTGTGGCTGCTGCTATCCCAGTTCCCGCCTATAGTTCCGTCTATGACCTCGCCCCCAGTGGGTATAAAAAGACACGGTCATGTGTCTGAGTTATCGACATGAAGAAGGAGCCAATTGACACATGGAAACGTGTCCCACCCCTTTGACATCACTTTCTGACATTTGCGTTCCAGGCTGCTTCTGGGCACCTTCCGCTGACGTCACATCCGGGTCCTGCTTTCCACACTGGTCCTGGCAGCGCAACCGTCCTTCCTGGCCCTTTCTTCTGCAGCCCCCCTCTGCTGGTTGGTTGGGATCTCCACCATCAGGCTGCACATTGGACCACTCCTGGGACCACCTGTCACTGGAATCCCTGCCACATCCTATGATGGTCCTTGGATTTTGGATCCCTCTATGTGGCTAGGCTGTAAAATGTCTTTCACATGTAGTATCACCATTCTCAGGAGGAGTAGTAGAATGTGTATTGGGGTGTAATTCTACGTATGCCCATGCTTGATTATTAATTGACAACTTTACTGCATTTTCCAAACACTTTTGGCAAAAATTACAATTTCAAAAGACACACTATGCCTTTTAGAAAATACCTTGGGGTGTTTGCTTTTCAAAATGTGGTCATTTTGTGGGTGTCCTGGCACCCCAGAGACTCAAGACATATGATAGGTATTAATGAAATTAGACATGTCATTTATGATCCTTGAGAGAAGGTGCTCTCTTGGTTTTGGGCCCCTCTATACCTCAAAGCTATGAAAAAGTTTAACACATGTAGTATCCTCTTAGTTGGGAGAAGCAGCAAAATGTGTTTTGGGGTGTAATTGTAAGTATGTCTGTACTGCGTGTGAAAAATACCTTCCTAAAATGACAACTTTGTGAAAAAAATACATTTTATTAAATTCCTTCATTTTCAAAAAAATGTGTCAAAATTACTTATAGAAACTCACCCCATCTCTTACTAAACACCTTTAACTTTGTACTTTCCAAAAATTGGTTATTTGGGGCGTATTTTGGGGTCTCAGGAAATGAGCAAGGCAGTAACAACGTTTTTTTCTTGTCATTTACTTCTATTTGATGAGATGATGCTGGGAAAGAGGAGGCCGGGTTTTGCCCTGATGTATTGCTGCTACAACTGAAAAAGACCTGCACCTAGCAAAAGGTGCAAATAAGGTATTTTCCTTCGCTGTCTGAGATCTTTTTTGGCAAGCAGATTTTTAAGTCTATACCACCACCAGATCAGAGAGAAGAGAGATCCAGTTTCAGATAAAAAGCAAAGAGGCAAATACCAAGACCAAGTGCATAATGCTATCTGAGGCCTTGTTAAGGGTCTTTTGTCCACATCTTGCTCTGATAACAGCACTGTCCCCAAGACAGGAGTTCAGAAAAATTTTTCCAGAGGGGGCACAGACAGCAAAAAAAAGATGATAGAAATTACAATCTTCTTTTACACTACTAAAAATGAAAATGTTTTTTTATTGCTAACTGTGTTCTTTTTGCAGATTTTCCATCACTTACTGCCTGGTGACAAGGATTTCACAGGAGCAGGCAATAAATCTTCCCCTTACAGTTATAAAAAGCTGGCAAACTTTGTACCTTTCACAATCCAATTGAAACGTTAAAAAAAAAAAAAAAAAAAAAAAGGTTTTGCTGGAAATACACTCTATTCTGTAATACATAACACCCTATATAGTTAGCCTCACCCGTGTTCTTAAAGTGGAAATAATGCCTAACACTATCTATTCCTAAAAAAACTTCCTCCCCCTCCTCATACCTATCCTGCCTAAACTGTATAAAAAAAGATCTGTATACTTACCTATTTTTGATCTGCTCTGGTCCAGTCCTGTGATCCAATTTGGGCTTCCCTGTGTCAGCAAGGAGGGAACGCTAACAATGGCTGAGCCACGGCCTGGAATTCCCAACCATTGTCAAGCACTCCCTGAGCAGATTAAAAATAATTAAGTAAACAGATCTTTTTTTATGTAGATTATGCAGGATAGGTAGGAGGAAGGGTGTGGTGACATTTTTTAGAATAGGTAGACTTAGGCTTTTCTTCTACCTACATTCTAAATAAGTGATAGCAGGCAGTACCATTAAAAGTATGCTTGGTACTGGAACTATATTTATTACACATGCAATGTCTGTTTGTTTGTCCGCAATTATTATGTCCCTTCCTTGCTGTAGCTAGGGGATGCTCTATATCGTTAGTCCCACCCTTGTTCTTCATGCTTTAACATATATACATTCACATATTAACATTCATTACATATACTGCATTCTGCTGGAGCTAGAAACACTATGATTTTTGTTACCTATGTGATGCTCATCTGTTATGATTTGCACACTTTTTTTTTTTGATTAAAAAGCTTTCTCTTTTTGCAAAATGTAATTTGGATCAAGTAATTGTCTGCCAAGCAACTGTGACTGTAAGTTAAGCTATCTCACCACAACTGGATAAGTATAAAGATCCCACTTTCAGTACTTAAATTGCACAAGCAGAACAGGAACACACCAGATACCACCAGGAGCCACTACAGCAGTGTTTTTATTTTTGGGGTGTTCACATCTTTGCCAAAATAATCCTTTCTTTACCCCCCCCCCCAAAAAAAAAATACCATCATAAGTCATGGCAAAATTCAAATAAAACTTACTGTATTCTTTGAAATCCTTCCAGTGACATATGATCAATCCCTCCAACATTCGCACCACAATCCAGACACTGACTGGTCTGCATTGGTTGACCACACTGTTGTAAAGAAAATTAATTTAACCAAATGATACTAAGAGGCCTATTTGAAACAGAGAACAGGTATATAAATATTAAAATTATATTTTGGTTAAAAATACAGTAAAATCATTATTAGCAGACTCAAACACAACATACCATACAATATTTCTGCTAAATCTAAAAGTTAACACTGTATTGAGTACAGGTCTGTATGTGTTTGAATGAGGTCTTGGGACTCATTTACGTGGGCGCTGTGGCCTGTATAGTGTGAATAAACATTTATTTTATGTGGCTGGAGCTGTGTGCAGGCAGCCTATGTTATGATATGGGGGAGCAGCATATGTACAAAAACAGCTGCAGCTCCTAGTTTGACAGGTGTGTGTGTACTTGTGTATGGCCCCAAACACAGACAATGTACATTCAGAGTCACTCGCCTGAGTCTGAACCCCTGTCAAATGTGTTCATCCAGTCGCTGCACCCCCCCAAACTAACAGGCGGCTTCAGCCGCACAAACAATCTCTTTACAATGCATGGGTCAGAGAACCCGTGTGAATGAGTCCTTAATTGTTTTTTAGTAATTTTGTTATACAGTTTTTTTATTATTATTTTATCATTTTTAAAACTATTTTTCTTTACAATGTTTAATTATTTTTTACAATTATTTTTTACAATGCTGTTGGGGTGCTTTGATATAGTTAACAGCCCCACCCACTCTCTATCCTGAAACGATCATCTGTGCCATCCAGAGGCTGACAGGAGGGGGATGAGGGGAAGCTGTCAGCGCTACGGGGAAAGGGGCATCAGATTGTGTATAGGGAGGATGATCAGTGTGGCATGGGGACAATTATTTTAACCATTTCCCTCTGTGGCTCTCCCTACAGCAGCTGAAAGCTGGTGGAAGGGAGAGGAGGAGAAGCTAGCTTGCAGTTGCTACAGGGAGAGCCACACAGGAAGAATAGCTCCAGTAATTGTCCCCCTGCTACATCGATCACCCTCCATTTTCACAATCCAATTCCCCCTGCTTGTTAGCTGCCCAAGCCCCCTTGTTAAACTGATGGGGCCCAGGCCCCATACAGGAGGGCCAGCATTACCCCCTTATTGGCAGCCCTGGGTGACAACACAGAAAGTGAGGGGAAAACTCCCTAATGGTTATAAAAACAGTCATAAAAACTGACCAGGCTTTAAACTTTCCCCATGTTGTCCAAAATTAAAAAATAACTTTAGTTGTGCTTTAAAAGCAATGAATTTCAAAAGCAGGAACCTTACCTTTGATAAGTGTTTCATGACTCTGTCATAAATATAAAAAGAATCAAAGTGCATACCATGCAAAGAAGAATTTTTTAAAACGTTTCCCACTGCCTGCATCACCAAATGCTGATCTATTGACGAGGAATTGTCTTCTGAAGTCTGCTAGGAAACTGACACTTCTGGAAGTGATAATCTCTATGTTCCCCTCATTGCAAGCTGGTTCCTTCCATTGACCTTCACCTCAGTACAGGACTCAGTAGTGACATAGAGGTCGTTGAATACACCAGCAAATGCTTTGAGGAGACAAGAGATTGAAACTACTGGAAGTAACTTCAATTAAGTGCAATGCTTCAATGAAAATGATTAATGTATATACCCTATTAATGCAAGCAAATCATGAAATCAAATATAAGATACTGTCTGTAATTCAAAAGACAGTGCCCAAATGTGAACAATCAGATACTCAAAAAAAAATAGTAAAGTGCAATGTCCAAAGTCCATTAATGCAATGAAAGTGTGTAAAATATCATACAGTAGTGTTCTTCATGCATAATGTCTTTATGTGCAAGAAACAATCTTCCAATCCTCACCCGTGCTCTTCCCTTCACACCTGGTGATGTGCAAATTGCTCACCTTACATATAGACCAAATAAATATGGGAGGTTTATAAATGCTTGGCTAGTAGGTGGATCACATCCATCCCCAAGCATTGCCACCCAGACTGAAGCTTGATAATATGCAAAGGGTTAAGCACTAAAGCCTCCTCAGATGAAACAAGGGCTCAAAGAACATAAAAAATCCAGAATAGTGCTCACTGTTCCCTATTATTAAACTGCCATAGCACCTTTAAAACTAGTCACATTAAAAACAAAGAGGAACCTCATTTAAAATATCCCTGACAAGTGCAATGTACTTATCCAGATCAAGTTGTTACATAGCCAGGTATTGCTCTGTGAGGGACACCTAAGGTTGGTTACTCCCAGTGTGATGACATCTTCTAGTTGACTCTGTCTGATGTGTTGCATGCATACAAGACTTTCTCAAAGGCTTGGAGGCCTGACATGATGCTCATGCTCAAATAAACTTTCAGGATGGTTACCATTACGAGGATCATAGAAGAGCCTTCTAACTAGGGATGATCGAACGGTTCGGGTCCACCATCGGTTCGGCCCGAACATTGGGTGTTCGAGGTTCGGCCGAATTTAGAACTTTTTGCCCAAAAAGTTCGGAATTCGGCAACCAGAACCGCCCAAAATGCAATGCTTCAGGAAATGGGCTTTAAAAGCCCGTGATTGGACCAGAACCATTAGCAAAAGCCAATTGAGGGGGCAGAAGAATGCTAGGAATGTGATTGGAGTGACTAGGGGGTCCCTAGACCAATCATTAGTGAATACGCCCCCCAGTATATAAGATCGCCCCCGCCATATTCCCAGCATTGTTATACTGGACATGGAAGAGAGTGGAAGCAGTTCTGTTAATTTTACTTTAAAAGTGTCATTTAGCTATTTTTAGTGTGAGGAAAGGGATATCTAGTGTAGTTAGAGTGCTCCTTTACACTTAAGTTAGCTTCAAAAATTTAGTTTCTGTAGGGAAAGTGTTAAGTGTCAGGGGACCGTAGTGTAGTGTAGGGTTAACTGACAGTGACTGCTATGGCAGGGTGACAAAACCCTTCCATAGCAGGGTGACCGCTATAGAGAAATGATCATTTCTCTGCTTCGGGACAGGAATGTGGCTTCTCACCAGCAAGCATTTTTTAATGCTGCAGGGGCTGCCACTGCCAGTGCTTTTTTGAGGACATGTTTGATGTCAGACATGACATCTGAATATGTGTATAGGGGGAATATATAGACATATATGTCTGAATATATACCCCTAGACATATATAGGTGTGATAGTAGCAGAAATAAATGCTTGCGCTAATGAAATCATTTACAGTAATATATTTCTGCTACTATCACACCTATATATGTCTAGGGGTATATATTCAGACATATATGCCTATATATACCCCCTATACACATGTTCAGATGTTTTGCCTGCCTCAAAAGAACCCCAAAAAATGCCAAAAAAACGCTAGTGTCAAAAAAAAAAAATGCCCAGGTGTGTTTTTGCTGGCATTTTTTGGGGGGTTTTGGAGGCAGGCAAAACATCAGAACTTGTGCACAGTACCACTATACACAAGTTCAGATGTTTTGCCTGCCTCAAAAGAACCCCAAAAAATGCCAAAAAAAACGCTAGCGTTAAAAAAAAAATGCCCAGGTGTGTTTTTGCTGGCATTTTTTGGGGGGTTTTGGAGGCAGGCAAAACATCAGAACTTGTGCACAGTACCACTATACACAAGTTCAGATGTTTTGCCTGCCTCAAAAGAACCCCAAAAAATGCCAAAAAAAACGCTAGCGTCAAAAAAAAAATGCCCAGGTGTGTTTTTGCTGGCATTTTTTGGGGGGTTTTGGAGGCAGGCAAAACATCAGAACTTGTGCACAGTACCACTATACACAAGTTCAGATGTTTTTCCTGACTGCAAAGAACCCAAAAAAATGCCTGCTATTAAACCGGCAAGGTGTTACAGCAGAGAAGCCATATTCCTGTGCTTAAAGTTTTCTAATACAAACGATCTTTTTTTTTATGGTTCTGGACATGCTACAGAGCTGAAACTTCACAGGTACACCTTTTAGACCCCCCAGACACAAAATCACACAAAAAAAAGTTCTTAAAAATTGTCATTTTTGATAAAAAAGCCAATTATTGAAAAATTAAAAAAAAAAAAAAAAAAAAAAAGAGATTTTTTGATTTTTACTTTGGATTTAGTATCTGGGGGGTCTAAAAAGTGTACATGTGAAGTTTCAGCTCTGTAGCATGTCCAGAACCCCCCAAAAATTAGCATTTTCTTATAATTTTTATTAGAACAGGAATACGGCTTCTCTACGGCGCTTTTTCTTGCATTTATCGGGCATTTTTGGAGGCAGGCATGACTTTTTTTGGATTTAGTGTCTGGGGGGTCTAAAAAGTGTACCTATGAAGTTTCAGCTCTGTAGCATGTCCAGAACCAGAAAAAAAGATAATTTTTCAGTAGAGCAGGGATGGTGGGACCCCTCTTTTACACTTATATGATCTTTTTTTGGGGTTCTGGACATGCTACAGAGCTGAAACTTCACAGGTACACCTTTTAGACCCCCCAGACACAAAATCACACAAAAAAAGTTCTTAAAAATTGTCATTTTTGATAAAAAAGCCAATTATTGAAAAATTAAAAAAAAAAAAAAAAAAAAAGAGATTTTTTGATTTTTACTTTGGATTTAGTATCTGGGGGGTCTAAAAGGTGTGCATGTGAAGTTTCAGGTCTGTAGCATGTCCAGAACCAGAAAAAAAAAGATCGTTTGTATTAGAAAACTTTAAGCACAGGAATATGGCTTCTCTGCTGTAACACCTTGCCGGTTTAATAGCAGGCATTTTTTTGGGTTCTTTGCAGTCAGGAAAAACATCTGAACTTGTGTATAGTGGTACTGTGCACAAGTTCTGATGTTTTGCCTGCCTCCAAAACCCCCCAAAAAATGCCAGCAAAAACACACCTGGGCATTTTTTTTTTGACGCTAGCGTTTTTTTTGGCATTTTTTGGGGTTCTTTTGAGGCAGGCAAAACATCTGAACATGTGTATAGGGTGTATATATAGGCATATATGTCTGAATATATACCCCGAGACATATATAGGTGTGATAGTAGCAGAAATATATTACTGTAAATGATTTCATTAGCGCAAGCATTTATTTCTGCTACTATCACACCTATATATGTCTAGGGGTATATATTCAGACATATATGTCTATATATCCCCCCTATACACATGTTCAGATGTTTTGCCTGCCTCAAAAGAACCCCAAAAAATGCCAAAAAAAAACGCTAGCGTCAAAAAAAAAAATGCCCAGGTGTGTTTTTGCTGGCATTTTTTGGGGAATTTTGGAGGCAGGCAAAACATCAGAACTTGTGCACAGTACTACTATACACAAGTTCAGATGTTTTTCCTGACTGCAAAGAACCCAAAAAAATGCCTGCTATTAAACCGGCAAGGTGTTACAGCAGAGAAGCCATATTCCTGTGCTTAAAGTTTTCTAATACAAACGATCTTTTTTTTCTGGTTCTGGACATGCTACAGAGCTGAAACTTCACATGCACACCTTTTAGACCCCCCAGATACTAAATCCAAAGTAAAAATCAAAAAATCTCTTTTTTTTTTTTTTTTTTTTTTTTTTTTTAATTTTTCAATAATTGGCTTTTTTATCAAAAATGACAATTTTTAAGAACTTTTTTTGTGTGATTTTGTGTCTGGGGGGTCTAAAAGGTGTACCTGTGAAGTTTCAGCTCTGTAGCATGTCCAGAACCCCAAAAAAAGATCATATAAGTGTAAAAGAGGGGTCCCACCATCCCTGCTCTACTGAAAAATTATCTTTTTTTCTGGTTCTGGACATGCTACAGAGCTGAAACTTCACAGGTACACTTTTTAGACCCCCCAGACACTAAATCCAAAAAAAGTCATGCCTGCCTCCAAAAATGCCCGATAAATGCAAGAAAAAGCGCCGTAGAGAAGCCGTATTCCTGTTCTAATAAAAATTATAAGAAAATGCTAATTTTTGGGGGGTTCTGGACATGCTACAGACCTGAAACTTCACATGCACACCTTTTAGACCCCCCAGATACTAAATCCAAAGTAAAAATCAAAAAATCTCTTTTTTTTTTTTAATTTTTCAATAATTGGCTTTTTTATCAAAAATGACAATTTTTAAGAACTTTTTTTGTGTGATTTTGTGTCTGGGGGGTCTAAAAGGTGTACCTGTGAAGTTTCAGCTCTGTAGCATGTCCAGAACCAGAAAAAAAGATCATATAGGTGTTAAAGTTAAAGGAGGCTCCCGAACCACATCCCTGTTCTACTGAAAAATTATCTTTTTTTTTTTCATGGTTCTGGACATGCTACAGAGCTGAAACTTCACATGCACACCTTTTAGACCCCCCAGATACTAAATCCAAAGTAAAAATCAAAAAAATCTCTTTTTTTTTTTTTTTTTAATTTTTCAATAATTGGCTTTTTTATCAAAAATGACAATTTTTAAGAACTTTTTTTTGTGTGATTAATAGTCCCTGGGGCATGACCCAGAACCCTAGGCACTTTTTAGGGGCATTTATTGGGTTTTAGGGCTTAAAAATGGTGTTTTTTGATTACAGAAGTTCGGGTCCCATTGATTTCAATGGGGTTCTGAAATCCGAACCGAACTTTCGTGAAGTTCGGGTGTTCTGGTCGAACCGAACTTTTCAAAAGTTCGATCATCCCTACTTCTAACTAGACACAAAGTCATCTAAGCTTACATGCACCTAATCATAAAAAAGTTACAAATAAAATAATTATTAGACATATAGAATATATATGTAGATATTATTCCTAATTAAATGTGCTCCTAAAGATAATATGTAACCACTGCAACCCACTCAGGTTCCATCTAGTGATAAAACAAAAGCACGGCTTCTTATTGCAAAAAAAAAAATTATTATAAATCCAGAATGGCTAATAAACTATAATCCCTCACCCTAGAAACACAAACTCCAGACAACATGGACAGCATTACATATCAGCCTAAAAGCTAAATGAAAGATTTGGAAACACAGAAAGAGAGAAATTACTGACAGCATCAATTTAAACATGAGCAAATTCCAGGAAAAAAAATATGATAAATATAACAAAAATCAAAAATAGCAGCAAAGAAGGAAAGAGAATATAAAAATGGCCTAACATATAAAAATATTCCAACATAGATTAATGGGGATAAACTGCAGTGAGGGCCACAGCCCAGGTAAAATGTTGATCAAAAACCTTTGATCTAAGCAGTGGAAATCTAAAAGGAACTCAATAAATACTGTAATACCATTAAAAATCATCACAGATCACCGATAACACAGTGGAGGTTGAACTCAACATTCACACCCCTAGCTAGGGACTAGAACTTGTGTATCACAAATCCACTTAGATTCATATTTACTAAGTTGCCTCAGGAAGTTGCCCCCATGCAAATGTCTCATAACTTTCTCTAAGTTATTGAAATAAATACTAAAGTGGTGTGACACATTTGGGTGGATCTACTAGGCATAGAGACTGTGCACTTTGAAACTGCAGTTGTACTCTGCAAAAGCAGTTGCTCCAGATCTTAGTAAATGTGGCAAAGCTTCACCTTGCAAAGAATAACCAATCACATGCAAGGAAAACTGCCTTTAGTAAATCCACCCCATTATGTTTTCTACACCTTTTTTTATTGTTGCATGCTACCTCAGTCTTACTTGTAAGGATCAGAAAGTATGTCCCATGTACTGGAAGCCACCGGGACATTCCAGCATGTACAGGCATACCCCGCTTTAAGTACACTCACTTTACATACACTCGCAAGTAAGGACACAGCTTGTTCAGCTTGGCATGACACTACTCCCGGTTTTTAACATTGGCGTTTATAGGAAATCTTGGTCAGCTTGACATGGCACTGCTCCCAAACCATAAGTGACAGGGATACGAAACTTAGGGAGCACCGAGAGGGGACCCAGCACTACAACATATCCGTTTTGTGGCCAGCCAGCTTGCCCTAGGTAATATACCATGCCATAGTCCTGGATCCCCTTAACATGCTCCCCAAGCTTGGTGTCCTTATCACATGGTTTGGGAGCAATGCCATGTCAAGCTAGTGTATTTACATGCATTGAGAAATTAAAAAAGGTATTGCTTCACTTTAAGTACATTTTCGTTTTACATACATGCTCTGGTCCCATTGTGTACTTAAAAGTGGGGTATGCCTGTAATTGTAACGTAATGTTTTTTTTGGGAAGGTCAATAACACTTTTGAGTAACATATGCACTTATGCACGTTGATGAGTATTTTTAATAGTACATATATGTGTTTCTAAGTTTAACTTATTTTTTATTTAATGGTTATTATACATTGAATTTCAGCACAGTATATATGTTTTGTATGCATTACTTGGGTTTATACATTAATTATTTTCATTGAGGCTCTGTACTTTTTTGAAGATAAATGGAAACTCCAGTCAAAAATGACATTTTTCCTACTAATAGTATGTTAAATATCTTTATCTTTGATATTATTCATTTTCTGGCTAGTTGCTTGTGTTGCTTAGAAAGTCTTATCTAAGCTAGACAATCAGCTTCTTCCTGTTCTTCACCGACAACGCTATCTCCCTTTATTTGAATTTGCTAAGCTATCTTTCACTTTCTGAAAAGGTTGTCAATCTTTTAGGCAGGCATGCCTAGACCTGCTCAGCCTCAGCCCCACCCCCATCCCTCCTATCCTTCACAGAACATGATCTCCTCCTGTTTTCATAGCCTCTTTTAGGCCAGCAGCTTTTCCTGAGAGAGAAAGAGAGGAGGAGAGGGGAGGTGGGGTCGCGTGACTGGATCAATATATGAAAGAAGTAAAGTACAAACAAAGGAACATTTTTGAAAGTTTAGAAGGATACTGATTGATTTCTATTGCTCATTACATGTAAGTAATGAGTTTTAGACTCCGTTTCCACTAGTGCGACTTGTCATGCGACTTTGGACACATAGAAATGCACATATCACAGCCCATTGATTTGATTTCAATAGCACCCGTTCCCATCTATGCCACTTTGAAAATCAATGACTTTGAAAAGGTGCCTGCACTACTTTGATGCGGCCTTGATCCAGAGAGTGTAAAGATGGATCAAAGCTGCACTCAAAGTCACACTCTAAATCGCACAACTTAAGAGTCGCACTAGTGGAAACATAGCCACTAGGCTAGAGTGTGACTTTGGAGTGCAACTTTGATCCAATCTTACACTCTTAAAGTTTAAAGATTAAAGTTGCATCAAAGTAGTGCAGTTACCTTTTCAAAGTTGCATAGATGGGAACATACAGTATCTCACAAAAGTGAGTACACCCCCTCACATTTTTGTAAATATTTTATTATATGTTTTCATGTGACAACGCTGAAGAAATTTGCTGCCCCCTCAAAATAACTCAACACACAGCCATTAATGTCTAAACCGCTGGCGACAAAAGTGGGTACACCCCTAAGTGAAAATGTCCAAATTGGGCCCAATTAGCCATTTTCCCTCCCTGGTGTCATGTGACTCAGTAGTGTTACAAGGTCTCACGTGTGAATGGGGAGACGGTGTTTAAAAGGACACGTTCCTCTCAGAACAGGCCTCGCCATGTTCGACCAAAGCAGTTTAGTGCACGTGCTCAGCGTCATATCCAGAGGTTGCTTTTTGGGAAATAGACGTATGAGGGCTGCCAGCATTGCTGCAGAGGTTGAAGGGGTGTGGTGTTAGCCTGTCAGAGCTCAGACCATACACCGCACACTGCATCAAATTGGTCTGCATGGCTGTCATCCCAGAAAGAAGCCTCTTCTAAAGATGATGCACAAAAAAGCCTGAAAAGAGTTTGCTGAAGACAAGCAGACTAAGGATATGGATTACTGGAACCATGTCCTGTGGTCTGATGAGACCAAGATAAACTTATTTGGTTCAGATGGTGTCAAGCTTGTGTGGTGGCAACCAGGTGAGGAGTACAAAGACAAGTGTGTCATGCCTACAGTGAAGCATGGTGGTGGGAGTGTCATGGTCTGGGGCTGCATGAGTGCTGCCGGCACTGGGGAGCCACAGTTCCTTGAGGGAACCATGAATGCCAACATATACTGTGACATACTGAAGCAGAGCATGATCCCCTCCCTCCCCCTCCCAGAGACTGGGCCGCAGGGCAGTATTCCAACATGATAACGACCCCAAACACACCTCCAAGAAGACCACTGCCTTGCTAAAGAAGCTGAGGGTAAAGGTGAAGGACTGGCCAAGCATGTCTCCAGACCTAAACCCTATTGAGCATCTGTGGGGCATCCTTAGAAGGTGGAGGAATGCAAGGTCTCTAACATCCACCAGCTCCAGGATGTCATCATGGAGGAGTAAAAGAGGACTCCAGTGGCAACCTGTGAAACTCTGGTGAACTCCATACCCAAGAGGGTTAAGGGATCAAAGTCACATCAAAAGTTGCATCTTTTTACCTTTTCAAAGTCGCTGATTTTTAAAGTCGCATAGATGGGAATGGGTGCCATTGAAATCAATGGGCTGTGACTTGTCATGTGACTTTGTGTGTCCAAAGTTGCATGACAAGTCGCATTAGTGGAAACTGAACTTTAGTCTACGTTTCCAGTATTGCGATCTAGAGCGTGACTTTGATGCGGCTTTGATCCAACTTTACACTCTCTGGATCAAAGTTTCATCAAAAATTGCATCAAAGTAGTGTAGGTACCTTTTCAAAGTTGCATAGATGGAAATGGGTGCCATTGATTAGTCGCACTAGTGTAAACGTAGACTTAGTGTGGTTTCCTGTACTATGATCACTGTAGACTGTGAGCTGAGACCCCAGAGCACTTCCAGCTACACTGACAGTCCCCCCCTCCTCCTCCTGTGTCCAGCTTCCTTCTCCTATGTTAGTCTTCATTCAAAGCCCAGTGCAGCTATAGTGTATATGTGCCCCCCGCCCCGTGTCTTGTGTGAACTATTTTTCCATTTTCTCATGAATTAGGATGTACAATGCATCTTAACTGGTGAGAGTACACTGGGTGGGAACCTATGATCAGCTCCTCCCATTCTGTATACGCCCAATGGCTACACAGGAACAGTGTCCCTGCCTGGAAGTGATGTCACTAGCTTTCAGTAACCACACCCACTTGCTGCTCTTGAACTCAGCAGGAAAATAAATTAAAGTCACGTGACAGCACTGAAAACTGCAAAATAGTTTTTTTTGGACAGGAAGTAATAAAAAAGGCAATCTATACTTAAAATGCTGTGATCACTAAGTGCAAATTGCCATCAACTTTCCTCTTAGCAGGAATTAAATTGTTTCAAACACCATATAGTATTAAAAATTGTTTCAATTGTAAACAATCTTCTTCAGGGGATGTCTGGTGGAACATGCACAAATAGACCAGTTTTGTACAAGCGTCAGATCGCTGCAACACATCCTAGGGGGGTCACAGGTCAGAGGGATGGAACCATAAGCCACACAAGGGATCAGAGGGGATAGCCAGTCAGGGCAGACCCAATGAGAACCGCATGTCCACCCAGCAATTCAGCCAATGATATTGAGAGGCATGTATGAAGGTATTAAAAGCTGGCTATGGGTCGCCATAAGTAAGCCCTGCATAATAGTAATGCACCGTATGTGACCAGACGGCTGGGTCGACCGGCAAAAATTAATTCCTGCTAAGAGGAAAGTTGATGACTATTTGCACTTAGCGACCAGAGCATTTTATGAATTGATTGACCTTTTAATTACTTTTTGTACAAATAAACTATTTTAATAAAAAAAAAAAAAAATGTTTGGTATATCATTTTCTGGCTGCAACAAAGTCCCATGGGAGATGTGTTCTTCTTATGTAGTATCTAGGGACGGAGCAGCCTGTAACCCATGATGATATACTCACCTCAATCCACAAATGGCAGAAGATATTTACAGTACCTACAAGTAAGCTTTATTATAGGCTTACCTGTAGAGAAAACATAAACAAAGTTTACTACCACCTTAAGCTGACTTAGAGTTGAAATACTAGAGTATGTGTTGCGTAGACAGTTTTTTTTTTATTTTTAGTACACTCTTGAAAGTGCTGGTTTCCCAGCAATCTTTAGTGGCACAATTTTTTATGAACAGAGCAGTGTTCAGTGTTGCGGCGGGCAGTGGGAAATGTAAGTATTTACCTTCTTCTTTTGCAGTGTATATTTTTTGACCATTTTTATATTTATGAGAGGGTTGCTTTACAGGATAAGTTTCCTTTGTGAATTAACCACTTGCCGACCACCACACGACTATATATGGCAGCGGTCAGCCGCTCCCAGGCTAAGTGACGTACCGGTACGTCACTAGCCTGGGAGCCAATAGGGGGCAAGCGCACGCCACCGGAGGCGCGATCCCGACCCCGCTCGTTCCCTATGAAGCCCGCGCGTGTGACCGGCGGACCCAATGTCCGCCTGTCACTCGCGATCGTCGGGTGGAGAGGGAAAGAGGGAGAAAGACAGGCAGCTAATGTAAACAAAGCCGCCTGTCATTCTCCCCTGTGTAAAAGCACAGATCATACGGTTCTGCTATGTAGGACCGTTGATCTGTGCTGTTACACACAAAGCCACATCCAATCACAGTTATAAGCACGCCCCTAGGGACACACTTAACCCCTCCCTCTCCAATAAAGTTAACCTCTTCCCTCCCAGTGTCATTTTTACAGTAACAGTGCATATGTATAGCACTGATTACTGTAGTAATGTCACTGGTAACCCCAAAAGTGTCAAAAATGTCAGTCAAGGGTCCGATCCGCCGCAATGTTGCAGTCCCGCAAAAAAAAAAAAAACGCAGATCTCCGCCATTACTCGTTAAAAAAACTACAACAAAAATGACAAAAAATCTTTCCCTTAGTTAAGTAAATGCAATAACTTTTGCGCAAACCAATCAAAATATGCTTTTTACGATTTTTTTTACCAAAAATATGTAGCATAAAACAAATTGGCCTAAAATGTTAAAAAAATTAGATTTTTACATTTTTTGGGGGGAATTTCATATAAAAAAATTTGAAAAATATTGTTATTTTTGCAAAATTGTCGCTTTTTTTTTTTTGTTTATAACGCATGATCAAAAAAAATCGCACAGGTGATCAAATACCACCAAAAGAAAGCTCTGTTTGTGGGAAAAAAAGGACATCAAATTAGTTTGGGTACAGCGTTGCACGACAGCGCAATTGTCCATTAAAGTCACGCAGTGCCGAATCACAAAATAGGCCCTGGTCAGGAAGGGGGTAAAATCATCCGGGGCTTAAGTGGTTAAATACACTTATCACCAGAGCTAAGCCACTGCTACTACAGGGAGAGGGAGAATGCACTACTCATGCACAGGTTTGAATTAGGGAGAGAGCTTGTTGCTGTGATACTGTGGGTGGTTCTTTCTAGCTTCTAGGCAAGACTGGGGACTCGCATAAGTCGCAATAATTTGCATAGTGTTTTTTTTGCCCCCTACTGGGGCACCTCGACTGCATAGCAAATTGTATTCAAAAGGTGGACATACCCTTTAAACATTCATTTAATTTTTGATAAAACGGTGCTTAACTGCGTTTGATGAAAGAGGTAGGTGTTAGATCATGTAGTTGCAATTGTCCAATGCCTAGCACTTCCAGCTTCCTCTGACAACTACTTTCTCATTTGTTGTATGGGCCTTGCAGAAACAGGATGCGAGAGGAAAAATATCCCAACAGGGTAACAAACAAAAACAAAAACTTACAGAAACTTAAATTTTTCCCCACTGTGTCCAAACTAAGAACAAAATGTAGGGGTTAAGTTGCAAGTGATAGCAAATTTACCTCTCCAACAGCACAGTAGTGACCATTGGGACAGACTGCAAAACAAAGAATCACATGTTAGCATCAGTAAATTAACATCAAATGTTAGAGATGGCCAGGGTTGATTTATTAAAGGAATAGAATATGTTCACTTTACAAAATGAATGTTCACTTCAGTTAATGAACAAGATTAAAGCAAAAGTCAATTTCACTTTGTAAAGAATATCCGATTCTCTTTGATGATTGAAGGTCTGCTTCTTTAGTAAACCAACCCCACTATATTACAATCACTAAATATCATTCATGAAGACACTGTGAAATATGAAAAAGGTGAAACCAATCAAACCAATTACATTTTGTCATTTTTTTTTTTTTGTGTAGATTAGCATGGTATACCAAATACCAGGTAACTATTAGGGATGAGCTGGAGGTTCAGTCCAAACACAACTTCAGTGGAAGCCGAATGTCATGTATAATAGTGGTATTGCATCCACTATTATACATGTGACGTCACTGACCCCAATCACTTACACAGCTGGGAAAACCCAACCCATATAAGGAAAGGGGTGGGACTAGTTTAAAAAAATGCATGGGGTTTCTCTCCCATTTTATACCAGGCCCTTTAAGTCTGGCATGGATTTTAAGGGGAAAGTCTACGCAATCATCAAACCAAGAAAAATACAAGTGTGGACCCTTATCTGAGTGTTCATCCCCCTTCCTGAACTATACCAGACCACATGCCCTCAACATGGGGGGGGGGGGCTTGCCAGAGGCGGCTCCCCTGACAAAGCACCTTGTCCCCCATGCTGGTGAAGACAAGGGCTTTTGGTCCACTGGTTGTGGGGGGTCTCTGGATGGGGGCATATTGAAATCTGGAAGCTCCCTCTAACAAAAAGGGGGTACCCAGATACTGGCCACTCCCTATAAGAAGGGTATATAGTACCCCTAATAATATAATAAAAATGTAAAGGGTAAATAAAAAGACAGTTTATAAAAAGTTATTTTATAAAAAAAAAAAAAAAAAGTCCCACGATGTACATTCACCATTAATCATGTTGTTCAGTCATGTAGATCTATGTCAATCATGATACCCAACGCCTGCCAACCCACAAAAGAAAAAAAAAAAAACATTGCACACCAAGACAAGTCTAGTCTTTTCACTTAATTTCCACTGAATGACAGGTATACATCCCAACCACCCATTTCAAGGGTATTTGGGGGCCTTTGGAGGGGTCTGTGTGCCAACGGGAAAATTTAATTTACTGCCAATTTAAAACACTTTTTCATTTTGTAAAGGTCAGTGTTTTAAAAAAATTACTCCTCCCAGCCGAATGGAAACTGAATAAAAATATTTTAAACATATATAAACATCCTATATAAAAAAGGAGCAGATAAACAAAGGCTCAATGGGGGGACTAACACACCTGCTCACCCGGCGCTAAAATAAACATTAAAATGCAATATAAAATCACATATAAAAGTAAGCTGCTGCTATAACATCAAATAACATAAATAAAGGTGCATATAAAGATAGCAATCATCAATAATAGCAGACTAAAACGCACTAGCAGCGCTCAAATAAAGTGCAGTCCACTGGGATAGGGAATAAAGTCCATACAGTTCATGCACAATGCCCAAAAGGTGTCCACTGACGGCAATCCTACGCAAACAGGAAACGCTTTAGATGTTCACCACACCGGACCCTCCACCTCACCAAGGTGCTCGCCCTTAAGGAAATGCACTCACCAGAAATCTGGTCAAAACGAGCCCACAACATAAGCCAATCTCCGGCTGAGAATCGATCGTCCGGTCTCCACAGGAAAACGACATCCACCAGACAAAACACCTGATAGATCTTGGTCAAATGAATGAGTGTAGCGGACCCAGAGTGCGTTCCCAGGATTCAGAGGCGGTACATGTGAAAATAATAATTCTTATAGGGCAGTACTGTATGGCTAAAAGACCTCTTTATTTCCCCAACAACCATCCCCTGTAGCAATTGCACTTACAGCTGTAAGTGCAATTGCTACAGGGGATGGTTGTTGGGGAAATAAAGAGGTCTTTTAGCCATAAAGTACTGCCCTATGAGAATTATTATTTTCACATGTACCGCCTCTGAATCCTGGGAACGCACTCTGGGTCCGCTACACTCATTCATTTGACCAAGATCTATCAGGTGTTTTGTCTGGTGGATGTCGTTTTCCTGTGGAGACTGGACAATCGATTCTCAGCCGGAGATTGGCTTATGTTGTGGGCTCGTTTTGACCAGATTTCTGGTGAGTGCATTTCCTTAAGGGCGAGCACCTTGGTGAGGTGGAGGGTCCGGTGTGGTGAACATCTAAAGCATTTCCTGTTTGTGTAGGATTGCCGTCAGTGGACACCTTTTGGGCATTGTACATGAACTGTATGGACTTTATTCCCTATCCCAGTGGACTGCACTTTATTTGAGCGCTGCTAGTGCGTTTTAGTCTGCTATTATTGATGATTGCTATCTTTATATGCACCTTTATTTATATATAAACATCCTGGTCATTATATTTTTTAAAACTATGGACAAGAGTTGATCAAATTTACACATTGCTAATGTATCAAACTATAACTCTGTCGCTAAAGTGGAACTGATTATGATAAAAAGGTTTACCTGCAAAGAAGCACATAAATATTAGCTCTCCTGCTACCCAAATGCACTTGTAAACCAGAGGAATCACCTTCTGAAGTTTGTTCAAAAACCAACACTTCCAGGCGTGCTAATCTCTTGATCCTTCCTTGCATTAAGTGGTTCCCGCTGACCTCAATATCACTACAGGACACGGTAGTGACATGGGGGATGGTGTAAGGAACCACAGCGCTCAACGTGGGACCAGGAAATTGATACTCCTGGAAATGTCGGCTTCTGAAGAGACCCTGGATTACAGCAGCGTTTAGCAGCACAGGCAAAAAGATAGATAAGTATTTGCTTTCTTCTTTGCAGGTAGACAATTGTATATCCTTTTTTTAATTTAGCAACCAAGGTACTATAAAATAATCAAGTAAGCAAAAAACATATGCCTTCCTAGTTCTAAGTTCTTAGATGCAGCACAAATACAGAAAGGCTTAGGCTTCAGTCACATGTACATTTGTATCTGAAAGCAGCTAAAAGCAAGTAATCTGCACTTGAAAAAGTTGAAATATTTCCTGAAGATAATTGCAGTTTGTAAATGAGTTTAGCTGTGTCAGCATTTGTTTTCCCAATACCCCCATTTTTGGGGTGATGCTATACCCCAGGCATCTCCTCTTCCACTTTGTTGGTGGTTTTCTCAGCAAACAGATAGATCTGTGCAGAGCAAAGACTGCGCTTACCGTGTTGCTTAAGAGAGAAAACAAAATTAAGGGCGATTTCACATGCATGGAATCACTTTTAAAAATGCATCGCACTAAACTGCATGGTACTGCAGTACAATGCGATTTGGTGCCTGTAAATGCACTGCGTTGTGATCTGTGTTTGGGGTGCTGATAACAATTAATTGGCACCTGCATGCAGATCCCAAGGGCAGCGCAGTCACCTGCAGTGCGGAAAACACACACGGAATGCGCCTTTCCCGCACTGCGTTCTGAGGAAGATAGAGAGGCAGAGACAGAGGCAAAGGAAGCAAAGTTGGGTACATCCCCTAACATCCCAGCATCTAACTAAGGAATGTTTTGTCCTGATGTATGAGGAAATCAAAACCTATCCCAATAAATTTTACAACTGTACCAGTATGTCAGTGTTCACCTTTGACAGCTTACTAACTTGCTAGACAATGGGGTTTGATTTACTAAAGGCAATGGGGTTGATTTACTTAAAGCGGAGTTCCAGGCACAGAAAGCATTTTTCAATAAACATACCCCCGGGACAGTCAGGGCTAGCACATTCCACAATGGCTAGCCTCTGATCTGTCCCGGTTCGCACTTACCTGCAAGAAGAAATACTTACTTATAAAATTTCTTCCACGCGGAGCCAGCGGCCGGCATGTGAGGACGTGCTGAGTGAGAGCTCCGTTTGACTGCCTAAAATCCTGTCTTTATCCTGCCCGCAAACTCCACTTTTTGTGCTGCTGGCTGCTCGGGGGGATCCCTGAACCTGGTGGAGATACTTTCGGCATGGTGAAATACGGAAAAGCGGCTCCGATGCCGCCGGGGGACAGGCTGGCTCGCTTTGCCTGGGGAGCCCAAGATTGCGCCGGCCGTCCAGCGGAGGAGGCGCTGCGGGAGCGGGACGTTGCGGACATTGTCGGGGATATCTGGTATGATCCAGAGGCTCCGGTGCCCGCTCCTATGCCACCGAGGAAGGGACTGAGGCAGAGGGGGAGATCGCTGGACAGGCATGTGAAGCCGGTGAGTGCTGACAATTCTGGGCCTCATCCCTCGGCCCCTGGGGAGCCATCTCTGTCCCAGATTATGGAGGCCATACAATTCTGCCGATCCTCCCTTACTGAACACATAGATGGGCTTAAAATTGAATTCTCCTTTCTGAAGCAAGATCTGACCAAGGTGAAGGACAGGACACGTGCGGCAGAGAGGAGGATTCAGGATGTGGAAGCTGTAATCCGGCCTATGGAGATGACGGTGCAGGTGTCTAAACCAGTGGTTCTCAATTCCGGTCCTCGGGACCCACCAACAGGCCAGGTTTGCAAGATAACTAAATTACATCACAGGTGATCTCATTTGCTGCTCAGTGATTTCAGTATTCTAGTCTGCATCCCCCAAGGTAATACTTAAAATCTGGCCTGTTAGTGGGTCCCGAGGACCGGAATTGAGAACCACTGGTCTAAACAGACTGTTGCTGAACATACGCTTAAACTGGCTGATATGGAGGATTGTATGCGCCGCAATAACCTCAGGTTTGTGGGCTTTCCTGAGGGTGCGGAAGCCAGGCAGCCGGAGGACTTTCTGGAGGGTTGGTTGAAAGCCAATATGGACGCTGCCACCTTTACTAGGCTGTTTGCTATTGAGCGGGCCCATAGGATCCCAACCAAGGCGCCTCCGAGAGGGGCCATTCCTCGCCCTTTGATTGCGAAGCTGGTTCATTTTAGGGATAGGGAGAACATTCTGCGAATGGCTCGTACGGGCCCTGCACTGGAATATAATGGCTATCGTATTTCAATTTATCCTGACTTTTCGGTGACCACACAGAAACAGAGAGCCAGCTATCAACCTGTGAAGAGGCGCCTCCGAGAACTTAATTTGGGGTACAGTATGCTATACCCGGCCAAGTTGAGGGTGGTGGATGGGGGCAAATCCCACTTCTTCAATAACCCCACGGAGGCGTCTGAGTGGCTTGATGCGAGGGGCCCTCGTGCACGAAATGGATCCCCTGGAAGATCCTGAATGAGGCTCGATCTGACTGCTGTTGTGGCCTGATGCTGATCGACTGGAGTTTGTGTGACTACATATGGAACTGTTTTTTTTGCAGGCGGTCAGATAGACTCTTTTTTCTCTGGTTGACTTTTGTTGCTCCCCTTCTTTTTCTAGGGGTTCCCCGATTGTTTTTGGTCGGTTGACGAGTTTTTTCTCTCTAGGGATCATTTCATTTTTGAAAGAGTCTGCGTGTCGTGGGAGTGTAAGTCCTTGTGACTGGGGGAGGGGGGTATGGTTCCATACATTTTGCACTTCTAAGGAGGGGACTCTGGTGTTTTCTACGGTTTTTGTGTTTGGGGATGAAGCACTTGGCGGGTTGGGGCTGGGTGCAGGGAGGGGGGTGGTGTGGGAGGTGGGCTGGGTTTTCATTTTTTTCATTTCAGGTGACTGGGGGAACTCTACTGGAGCTGAGACATGTTGGGGGCCTGTATTTGCTATGCTGCCGTGTTGGGGTCTTGTCTGGTGTTCAGAGACGGAGGGGGGGATCCTGGAGCTGGGGCTGAGTGGGAGGGCCCTGGAAGATGTCGAGGTGGGGAGTCTTCTGCTGCCTGTGAACTCATGTGATGGCTGAGCGTCTTAAATTGGTGTCCTGGAATGTCTGGGGCTTGAACTCGAAGTTCAAACGTTCGTTGATTTTTGATTATCTTAAAGCGCATAAGCCACATTTGATTCTGCTGCAGGAGACTCATTTACAGGGCTCCAGGATCCTCTCCTTGAAAAGAGCATATATTGCCAGTATGTATCATTCAACGTACTCATCTTATGCCAGAGGGGTCTCCATTTTGGTCACGAAAGCGATGCCTATCGCGGTGCAAACGGTTAAGACAGATGTGTTTGGGAGGTACGTGATCCTGGTCCTTAAGGTGTGCCTAAGGGTACTGACGGTTGTGAACGTTTATATACCTCCTCCATTCTCATTGGCCCTGCTTGATGACATTTTTAAGGCAGCCATGGAAGTGGCGGAGGGACAAGTGTTCATTATGGGGGATTTCAATGCTATCTCGGATCCTGAGCTGGACAGACTGAGGGTCACGGCCGGTTCTTCGGCTCCTTTGGCGAGGTGGTTGGCCTCTTCTGGCTTTCGGGACGTTTGGAGGCATACTCACCCGCTAGCCAGAGAATATTCGTGTTATTCAGAGACACATAAATCGCTGTCTCGGGTGGACACTGTCCTCGCTGAGGAGACGGGATTGGGTCTGGTGGACTCGGTGGAATATTTACCTAGAGTCCACTCGAATCACTCGCCCCTGGCTCTCACTCTTCGGGTGGGGTTTAGGGAGGGTGTTCGCCAGTGGAGGATGGAAACCAGTTGGTTGCAGGAGGAATACATTAAAATTGCTTGTTCCCAAGCAATTGCCAATTACTGGGTGGAGAATGGGGTGTACGGGGAACCTCCGCTTCAGTGGGAGGCCTTTAAAGCTACATTGCGGGGGGTTTTCATGAACGAATTGAAAAGTTTTAAGAGACAACTAGCCTCTACCAGGGTGGAAAAGGAGTTGGAAGTTTCCAGGGCTGAGGTGGACTATGTGGGTGCTCCGGGCCCAGATAGGCTGCTTAGTTGGAGGCAGGCGACTAGGGACCTACAGATGTTTCTGACCGACCAGACGACTAACACAATGCTGGCCCAGAGGCGGAGGGTGTTTGGAGACAAGAATGGGCGGCTGTTGGCTTTCCTGGCCCGCTCGGAGCATGCGCCGGTGCATGTGGGATGTGTGCTGGGGGAACAGGGACGGGAAGTTACGGATCCTGCTGGTATACTTCGGGAATTTACCCGCTATTACGAGGACCTGTATAAGTCCGGTCTGGTCCATGACCGGGCGGAGCTCGATGACTATCTGCAGGGCATTGAGTTCCCGCAGTTGTCAGAGGAGGATGTACGTTTCTTGGACAAGGGGCTCACTGTGGGGGAAATTGGGAAGGCCATTGCATCCTTCTCCCCTAGGAAATCCCCTGGTATGGATGGGCTGCTGTCAGAGTGGTATCATGCCTTCAGGGATGAGTTGTCGCCCCGTCTGCTGCGGATGTACGAATCTGCGCGGAAGGGGGGGGTTCTACCTCTTTCTATGAGGGAGGCGCTGGTGGTACTTATTCCAAAGCCGGGGAAGGATCTGCGAGACTGCGGGGCGTATAGACCGATCTCGTTGATTAATGTCGACACCAAAATTTTGGCCAAAGCCCTAGCTATGCGGCTGCAGACGATTATCCTGAAATTGATTAGGGCAGATCAGACGGGCTTTATGCCCGGTCGTTGTGCGCAGATGAATGTACGAAGGCTTTTTGTCAATCTTCAGGCACAGCATGACGTTATTGGGGAGAGAGTTGTGGCCTCTTTGGATACTCAAAAAGCCTTCGACTCAGTTGAGTGGCCGTATCTTTTCAGAGTGCTGGAAGCCTATGGCTTTGGCCCTGTCTTTCAATCTTGGGTGCGATTGTTGTATACGGAACCTCTGATGAGGGTTAGGGTGAATAGGCAGATTTCTGAGCCCTTCCTGATGCACAGGGGGACCAGACAGGGGTGCCCTCTGTCACCCCTGCTGTTCGCCCTTGCTATGGAACCCTTAGCTATAAGATTTTGAGAGAGTATAGTTTTCCGAGGGTTGAGGGTGGGTCACATGGAGGAGCGTGTTTCCCTATATGCAGACGACATGCTATTGTACCTACAGGATCCGGGACCTTCCTTGAATTACGCCATTCGTGTGATTCAGGAGTTTGGGGAGTATTCTGGTTTTTGCATCAATTGGGCCAAGTCCTCCCTGTTCCCACTGGACGAGGGGGTTCCTTTAAGTACCTGGGGATTGTGTTTCAGCTTCCAATCTCCAGGTTTTTGGAAAATAATCTTGCTCCGATAGTGAAGGCCTTTAGGGATAGGGTAGAGCGGTGGCGGTCGCTCCCCCTCTTGCTACTGGGCAGAGTTAACCTTTTTAAAATGATTTTTTTGCCCAAAATTTTGTATGTCCTATCAAACTCTCCGGTCTATGTTCCCAGAGGGATATTCCAGACGATCGATACTGTCCTTACCACTCTGCTGTGGGGTAATAAACCCTCTAGGGTGGCCTTGTCGGTGCTCAAATGCCCAGTGGCGAGGGGGGTACTGGCTGTGCCGGACTTGCGTTCCTACTACTTTGCTGCACAGTTGGTCTTCCTGCATTGGCGTTTTTTTCCGCAGGTGCCCAACGCAACGGTTGAGGTGGAGGCGGCACTGGCCTCCTCCTTTGAATCTCTGATAAATGTTCTTTACAGGGGGGGGGGGGGGCTCCTGGACGGGAATTGGGGTCGGTGATGGGATTACCCGGAAAAATCTTTCATATTTGTGCTCCGAGGGCTGGGGATACTCCTCTGGTGTCCTCGCCGAATAATCCATTGTGGTTCAATCCGTCATTGCGGGAGTTCGCCAGTCTGCAAGATGGGGGATGTTGGGCCAGGTTTGGCCTTAAATATCTACATCAGCTGTTCTATCAGGGTAGGTTGGTGTCCTTCACGCAGTTGAGGGATGGCTTCGGGATCCCCAGGACGTGGCGTTTCCGGTATTTGCAACTCCAGCACGCGGTGCGGGTGCAGTTTGGGGGGGGGGAAGGTTGTATTGACTAACCCCTCTCTCGAGACTGTGCTGCTGGATCCGGAGCCGTTGAAATGGATCTCTCGGTATTATGGGGTGCTGGGTCCTGGGGGTCCTGGGGACGTGGATAGGGCCAGAGCTAGGTGGCTGACCTTTATACCGGACTTGACTGAGGAACGCTGGGAGGAAGTCTTGGAGACTTATCTTGGTACGGTTATCTCGTCCACTGACAAGATGATACAATTGAGATATTTACATCAGACCTACTATACCCCGGTCCGCCTGTTCTCTATGCGTAAGAGGGATTCTGATGTGTGCCACAAATGTTCAGGGGGCAGGGGATCACTTCTGCATATGGTTTGGGACTGCCCTAAGGTGCGGCCCTTGTGGTCTCAGGTCATGAAATTTATAGAGGAGAACTTTGGGCTCCCGAATATATGCTCGCCCCTGGTGTGTCTTCTGGGAGTGTTGGAGGTGGAGGGCTTGGATATGGCCACCAGGCTGTTTCTCCGCATCCTTTTCTTCTGTGTGCGGAAGTTAATTGCCAGACGGTGGATCTATACTGAGGTGCTGACTCTAGAGATGTGGATACGAGTGGTGAATGCTGACATTGTGTTGTACAGGATGACGTACGAGGCTAGGGGGTCCCCTAAGAAATTTAGGAAGGTATGACATCGCTGGGTGGACTCCACTGCTACCTTGGTGGATACGCCCGCTGACTAATTAGGTGGATCTGGGTCTACAGGGGGGGTGGACTGGGGTTCTGGCCATTCCCCTGGACTGGGCTTCTTGGGCTAATGCTGGCCCTGCTATGGTTCGAGGATTGCTGCAGGGGGGGTTCTCTGGGTGGGTCACCTGAAGGGAAAAGTAGGGGGTTGGGCTGTGTTTTGCCCGGCTGGTCGCCTCACATGCTCTTCCTTGGTTTCCTCGGATTCTTGGTTTGGTTCAGGGGGGAGGGGGGTATGCAGGGTTGTTATTGTTTTCTGGGTAGCATTAAAACTGGGGTCCAGCTGCTCGCATGGTCCGAGGGATATTGCCGCTCATTGTCTGGGGGGTGATTTTTCATTCTCTATGTTCTGGATTAAGTATCTGTTTTGCCATATGCCCCTTGGAGGATTTGGAGGGCTGTTTATACTTTTATACTGTATTGTATTGTTTTGGACTGTGTGTTTATGCTGGACTTCAATAAAAATCTTTTAAAAAAAAATAAAAAATTTCTTCCACAGCGTTTCCATCTCTCTTGTGGGCAGCTGAAGCCGGCGCGATCCTCTTCCGCGTCTTCTTCCGCGTCCTCTTCTCCCAGAATGCGCCTGCACCGGCCCCTCTCGTCACTTCCGGCGTGGCGCCGCATTCCTCCGCAGCTTCTGGGCATGCCCAGAAGCTGTTTAGCAGGGAATGCAGCGTCGCCCCGGAAGTGACGAGCGGGGCCGGTGCCGTCGCATTGATTCCTGGGAGCGATAACGTTCAGCTCCCAGGAATCATCGCGAAGGAGGAAGTGACGGAGGAGCCGCGGCACAGAGGGAGGAAGTACATTGAGGTGAGTATTTTCGATCTTCAATTACAAGGTGAGTTTTTTTTAAAAAAAAACCTAACTATCCAATTCCTTTTCAGGTGAAGGTGAAGAAGCGGACGGGCACAAAAAAAAAAAATTCGATTTTGTGCCCGGAACTCCGCTTTAAGTGCATCCACTGTGCATTGCAAGTGCATTTGAAAGTGCAATCCCTGTAGATCTGAGGGGAAGCTCTGCTGATTTCTATCATCCAACCACGTGCAAGCAAAAATGCTGTTTTTTATTGTCTTTGTATGTCCCCATCAGATCTCCAGCGACTGCATTTCCAAGTGCACTTGACGTGCATAGTATATTTGCCTTTAGTAAATAACACCCCCTGTCTGCAAAGAATGAATACCAACATGAGGAAGTATGAGAACCAACATGAGAAGGAAAACCAATATTTCAAGAAGAAAATAAAAAAACTGTCATTTTCTGCTGCTAAACACACTGCAGGCATCTGCAGCTAAACACAATGCATAGATAGCTGCAGATAGTCAACTCTGCGCGCATATTTTTCTTCTTTTACTAAACACACCTAAACTGCAACAAAACGTTACTAATCGGTATGTCTGAATAACATGATTACTTTACATAACGTGAGTCCAGCTGCCTTTAGAAAAGTCTTCTAAACACAGCTAAACTGAAATTTAGACATCCGTGTGTGTGAATGTAGCCTTAAGGTAAATGTCATCTGTGGGTTATGATAACATTGAAGAACACTTTATAACGTAATCCCTGCTGGACTCGGGACATGGGGTGGGATTGTGCCATTTTATTGTGCTGCTACAGTTTGAACTGTGTTGTTATTCATGGTTTGTGACCCTTTAAATGATAATGTATAGTTTTTTTTGTAATAACAAATGAAAAGAGTATACTTACGATACCACTGTACACCTATCATTGCTTTTTCAGCATGTGTGAACATATCTTCTGGCATGGTTGGCAAAAATGAATTCTTAAAAAATAAAAATATGTATTTTATGATATCAATTATTATACAGTAGACAATACTTATCTATTTTAGAATATTGTATAAAACCATCACAAATCCAGTAACCCATAAATCTAAATTACGCATTTAGCAGGCTATGGCTGCCATAGGTAAGAAGGTGTGTCGATACCTGTCACTGACATGATCAGCTCAGCTAGACATAGATATTTTACACAAGTAGGAATGTTTAACTGGCTGTGGAGATTACCAATACACTGGAAAATCTCCACCAAAACAATTTATTGAATTATTTATTTCATTATATTAGTCTAGATAGTACTAATGACCCTTTTTTATTTATTTTTTTGTAACACATTGTAAGTGCTGTTGATCCTGCCAGATGAACCTAAGGGTAGGCACGTCGTTTGACAGGGTGACAATGCTCCTCCCTCTGCACTTAAATCACTGCAGCATTGTCATCCTTTTCTGTGGTAGCTGCTTAGATGTTGGCACCATATATAGCCCTTATCAGTGAATAGCCACCTAACTCCACCCACAGCCTTTGTAATGACACCATGTTGCTGTACCTGCAGAAGCTTAAGGAAATTATGCAAAAACCCTGCTTTGTCCTTGTTCAGCACTGTTTAGCAGAAGAAATTCACCTTGCTAGCTGCATTTGCCATTACAAAAAGAGGTAAAATACATTTCTTTTAAGACATTTAAAATGTAAACTTACATTGAAAATGAAATTGAAAAGTTTATCACTCTGAGAGAAAATAAGAGACTTTAGATGGATTTTAAATGTTTAAGATAACACCAAAGCTGAAACCTTGTGGTTGGTGCAAAGATTTATACTCGGTTACAAATCAATCCATTTCCCTTTGGAGCCCCCTTAGATCCTAGTACCAGTCTGTATATGTAGTACTTAATTCTGCCCAAGTTGAGGTTAAATAATGTACCTACCAATGTTGAGTCCAGTCATTCCACAGGGTGGAATGCCAAACCTTCAGTGAGCAAAAGAGGCTACAACCGTTGGCAGTTGGCAAGAAGAGGTGTTAAGCACAGAGAGGCCTTATCTTGATTTTAAGAAAAGTTAAGTCCATCTCTGATTTAAATACTCTTTTAAAATAAAATTATTTGATATAAACTAGGTAACAGCAAAGAAAAAAGCCAAAATAACATACCTGCATTCTATTGGGGAAGAATGACAAGTTTTTTAGAGGTGCAAAGAGAGAGTTATTTCCAGAATGAAGAATTGCAGCCATGTGTATTGCCAATCCATAAATAGTGGCATGTAAACCTGTCATGCCAGGGTTTGGTTGGAGATATGGCCGGCTGTTGTTCAGTAGTGTTTGTAAAAATTGATTCAAGGATCCTTCTGTAAAAACCCCAACATCCTTGATAAAGGTCTTGATAGACTCCAGTTCCTGTATTGGACACATTGATAAAGATATTAGCAATAGTATGCAACAGAAGAACAAAAAAATGTTCCCTGAAATATGACCCACAACTTATCCACAGTTAAGTAAACTCTTCTGAATACTGTACTTACAGGTGCTTCTGCTTGCTGAGTATTATTTCGGGCCCCATAGCACAAGGTTATTTCACGAAATACAGCAAGGAGGAGGTAGGTGGTCAGTTCTTGATCCTGACATCCACATTCCTTAGAGAGAAAATAGGTTAGCAACTACCTTGTAATACAACTCTTCTAAAAATTAAGAAAATCCATTCAGATGACTGTCACAAACATACCCTCTTATCTTTCTGTTAGAATTATGCATTCTAATGCCCAGTACACACGATCCGAAAATCGGAAGACGTTCCATCCGTTTTTGTTTGGTTGCTAGGAACTCTCAATTATATTCGCAAATGGGAGAGGTTACTTACGATACGAATTTTCTCGGACGATTCAGCAGATATTTCCCAAAAAACATGGTGGGCACTAGAATTGGAAGGTTTTTTTTCCGTAATGCAGAGAATGTATTAAGGTAAAAAACCTTTCAAACTACTCTAACTTATTATCATCTCTGGATTATGGTAAACAGCTCAAGCCTCACTCAGGTGTCGCCAAAAACCACTGAGTTATGACAGGTTGAGACCAATAAAGGACAGTCAGTGTGATAAGGGCTGAACAATCTGCATAGAAGTTCCGCCAATGGTTTATCTCTCTTTAACCACTTCAATACTGGGCACTTTCACCCCCTTCCTTCCCAGGCCAATTTTCAGCCTTCCAAGGTGTCACACTTTGAATGTACCCACATAAAGTTTTATCATTTTTGTGAAACATATAGAGCTTTCTTTTGGTGGTATTTAATCAACACTGGGTTTTTTATTGCTTGCTAAACAAACAAAAATAATACCAAAAATTATGAAAATGAAAAAACATTTTCTTAGTTTCTGTTATGAAATTTTTCAAATAAGTAATTTTTCTTCTTCACTGATGTGCGCTGATGGGGCTGCACTGATGGGACTGCACTGATGGGCACTGATGTGTTGGCGAACATTGGCTGTTCACCCCATGCAAAGAACACCCAAATTTGCAAGGTGTTCCGAGGGTGGTCATTCTGCACTCTGATTGGCAAAGCTTTGCCCAATCAGGGCGCAGTAAAAGCTGGTTGTTAAGGAGCGGGGCCAGGAAGCCGGCCACAGGGTCTTTAACAACCGATGAGTCATCAGCTCTCAATTGGCTTCCCCGCTGATAGCTGAATAAAAAAAAGTGCCTAGTGGATCCCTTTAGTCTGCCTGTGAAGTGGCACATCTATAGCATGCATAGAACATGCTGCAACAAAAAAATTTGATTTCTAAAGACAAAAAATGAGTCAAATCTCTTTTAAATTGACTCACGGTTGCAATTACCACCACCCAGCTATTGAAAAAAAAATGGCATGGAATTACACGCCAAAATGTTTTAATAAACGAGCGAGCGCCCCCCCCCCCCTCCTTAAGCATACCAGGCCACATGCCCTCAAGATGGGGGGTGGGTGTTCTGGGGCGGGGATCTGCCCCACAACCCTGGGCTTTGTTTGTGGAGGTATGGGGGCAGGGGCTTTTCAAAATCTGGAAGCCCACTTTAACAAGAGCCCCCCAGATCCCGGCCCCCCATGTAAATGCTCGCCACACCCAAAAAAAAAAACGCTCCTGCTATCAATGAAGGCCGACCACCTACTGTAGGCTCTGCTGTTTGATAGTTCCTATACAGGTAAGGGCAGGACCACCTGGTGGCACCGCCCCCTTGTGACGTCACTGGCTTTCATGGGCGGCAGGAGCATTTTTTTTTCGGGTGCGGCAGGCGTTGTGATTGAAGATGGATTTACATCAGGGGACAATGTTTTTTAATTTTTTTAATAAGGGAATTGTCAAAAACTGTGTTTTTATTACTTTTTGACACTTTTTTGGCTAATGAGTAGGGGTACTATGTACCCCATACTCATTCACATATGGGGGGAGCAGGGTCAGGGGGCCCCCTTGTTAAAGGGGGCTTCCAGATTCCGATAAGCCCCCTGCCCACATACCTCCACAACCACAGCCCAGGGTTGTGGGAAAGAGACTCTTGTCCACATCAACATGGTCCATAAAGATATGAATGAGCGAGTATGGGGTGATGGAACTGGACTGGCCTGCACAGAGTCCTAACCTCAACCCGATAGAACACCTTTGGGGAGAATTAGAGCGGAGACTGTGAGCCAAGCCTTCTTGTCCACATCCGTGCCTGACCTCACAAATGCACTTCTGGAAGGATGGTCAAAAACATTCCCATAGACACACTACTAAACCTTGTGGACAGCCTTCTCAGAAGAGGTGAAGCTGTTATAGCTGCAAAGGCTTGGCAAACTTAATATTGAACCCTCCGGACTAAGACTGGGATGCCATTAAAGTTCATATGTGTGTAAAGGCAGGCATTCCAATACTTTTGACAATATAGTGTATGTATGTGCCATATCTGGCCGACCCCTGTGGAAGCTGGAAATTACTGTAATACTCATCACAGTGATCAGCACTAACTTAAAGGTCCTGTGTCCTGCTACATAGTGAACACAGGGGGTGAGTTGTCTGGCATGGGCAACGTTCAGAAAACACCTTACATTTTCTCAGTGAATGAAAAGCGTTCTCTGATTGAACAAGCCTGAGAAGCAATGTTATGATCTCTGCCTTATCCAGTTAGAGAGAGAACGATTTGCTTTCATTAAGAAAATTCAAAGTGTTCTTTAAAAACCATCCATGCCGAGCAAGTGATCTCCAGGGTTCACATTGAGGAGGGCAGCCGCTCGGCATGGGACCTGGAAACTGGCAGTGATCACAGTTGAAGTGGTGTCTACTACAGTGATTTCCATCTTCCACAAACTTTTTATTTACTAGATAATAACAAGCATGTAAGAGAGCATATTTATGTAAAAGGAAGCAGAATAGCTGACTACACCACATTAATCCAGCCAAGGCTAAGTTTTTTGGGAAAAAAATGTATATCATCTGAAGAAGAAAACAGCAAGGATAATCAGTATTTCTCTCAAGAACAGTCAACCAGCCTATCTTGTACAATCCACATCATCCAATTTATAAATGCCTTAATAAATTGTCATCCCACTACTTGTGTTGGATAGAAAACTGTATATCATTTATCTGAGAATTAATCCTTCCAGGAATCACACTCCGAAATTCGTTGCCTGGTTCACACTACTCTGCTATCCAGAACGAGTTGCGCTCGTGCACAGCATAGATACAGCTGGCTATAGGCTGCTAATCCCATTTTCTCCAGGGCCAGCACATCTTTCCCTGCCTTTATTAGCATTCCCCCCAGCTATTTCCATTCTGCTGACAGTTTTGGAGAGCCAAGGTCTCAAGGATGGTCTTTATGGACAGAACCACTTGTCATTTTCCTCCAACCGTAAGTGGCAACCTGACACTTTATGAATGAATTTGACACACTGATCTTTTGCACAAGGCCAAGTGTCGCCTAATGTTTCAGTACAAGGGCCAGATTGTAGATTTTTCAAATCTTCATGGGCCAAAAAAAAAAAAAAACTGTTTTATTTATTAACAAATCCAATTTAAAGTACTGAGTACATTTTAGCAGGCCACATTTAGCCCTGCAGTTTGGGGACACCTGTGCTAGCTGCTTTCTGAGACTGTAACATAATCAACTTTTTTTTCGGTCCTCCATCTAACCTACTGCTTTATGACCAGCTTTACGTTTTTTTTCTCTACATTCCCTTACCCAGGTATTTCCAGAAGCACCAGTATTTTTGCTTAATCCTGAACTACTGCTAAAGCCCCAAACATACTATGTTTTCATCTCTGAACATTCTTGGGTCCTGCTACCAGGAAGGAGCAGTGGTGGAGAGTAGGGATGATCGAACTTTTGAAAAGTTCGGTTCGACCAGAACACCCGAACTTCCCGAAAGTTCGGGTCCGGATTCCAGAACCCCATTGAAATCAATGGGACCCGAACTTCGGTAATCAAAAAACACCATTTTGAAGCCCTAAAACCCAATAAATGCCCCTAAAAAGTGCCTAGGGTTCTGGGTGATACCCCAGGGACTATTAATCACACAAAAAAAGTTCTTAAAAATTGTCGTTTTTGATAGAGAGCCAATTATTGAAAAAAAAAATGAGATTTCTTTGGATTTAGTGTCTGGGGTGTCTAAAAAGTGTACCTGTGAAGTTTCAGCTCTGTAGCATGTCCAGAACCAGAAAAAAAAACATTTTTCTTAGAATTTTTAGTAGAGCAGGGATGTGGCTCCGCTATTTTCACACTTGGGCATTTTTGTTTCAGGCGTTTATTGGGCATTTTTTGGGCGTCTAAATCCTATCCATGCGCTAATTAAATAATTTGCATGGATAGGGTTCCGCTCCTTTCACACCTATATGTGTGTATGTATATATATATATATATATGTGTGTGTATATATACCCCTATACAGAAGTTCAGATTCATGCCTGCCTCCAAAGATGCCCAAAAAATTCCCAATAAACGCCTGAAAAAACACACCTGGGCGTTTTTGTTGCAGGCGTTTATTGGGCATTTTTTGGGCGTCTTTGGAGGCAGGCATAACATCTGAACTTCTGTATAGGGGTATATATATATACACACACACACACACACACACATATATATATATATATATATATATATATATATATATATAAATCAAAAAACGTGCTGCGCCAGAAGTGCACAAAAATAATTAGTGATTACATGAATCAACAAGTGTTATCAACAAAATATGGTGTCCATCATATGTGCTCTGATGAAACATAAATGTTCATATAAAGTGCTCCAAAGTAATGATTAGTATATCCAGGTGATGACAGGACAGCCTCAATCCCTTGTGAATCAAGCAGGAACCACCAGTGTGTGAACTCCCTCCACCAGTAAGATTGGCCTCTCACCTTGATACCAGACCCAAACGGGCCAGCATGAGCATATCAGGGGATAAACAGACTATCACAGGTAACCTCTCCAGCCTTCACCTCCGGGGGTCGCCAGGACATAAAATAAAGATAAAGCAAAGATCTAGTGCTCTCTGAATGTAAATATGAGCTTTTATTGAGCATAAAGGGGTAACTCACATTTGTTGGGCACTCAGCCGTGCCTGCTATTATGGCATTCAGTGTTGGAGAGTAACACCCGAGCGATCGGCGTCAGGCACGCAGGCTCCGCCTCCCTATACGCGTTACGCCTGGAGCGTGGGCTCCGTTTGGCTTCTTCGGTAGGGGTCTACCGAAGAAGCCAAACGGAGCCCACGCTCCAGGCGTAACGCGTATAGGGAGGCGGAGCCTGCGTGCCTGACGCCGATCGCTCGGGTGCTACTCTCCAACACTGAATGCCATAATAGCAGGCACGGCTGAGTGCCCAACAAATGTGAGTTACCCCTTTATGCTCAATAAAAGCTCATATTTACATTCAGAGAGCACTAGATCTTTGCTTTATCTTTATTTTATGTCCTGGCGACCCCCGGAGGTGAAGGCTGGAGAGGTTACCTGTGATAGTCTGTTTATCCCCTGATATGCTCATGCTGGCCCGTTTGGGTCTGGTATCAAGGTGAGAGGCCAATCTTACTGGTGGAGGGAGTTCACACACTGGTGGTTCCTGCTTGATTCACAAGGGATTGAGGCTGTCCTGTCATCACCTGGATATACTAATCATTACTTTGGAGCACTTTATATGAACATTTATGTTTCATCAGAGCACATATGATGGACACCATATTTTGTTGATAACACTTGTTGATTCATGTAATCACTAATTATTTTTGTGCACTTCTGGCGCAGCACGTTTTTTGATTTTTATGTTTTTGTTGTGAGGTGTGGACACAATTTGTGTATGCAGCCGGATTTATATATTGATTTATTCTAGCACATTTTATACACATTTGAATTTCACTTAGTCTTGCGCTGATAGTTTTTTCACTATATATATATATATATACACACACATATACACATATAGGTGTGAAAGGAGCGGAGCCACATTCCTGCAAATAATTTCATTAGCGCATGAATGGGGTTCCGCTACTTTCACACCTATATGTGTGTATGTATATATATACATATATGTGTGTGTGTGTGTATATATACCCCTACACAGAAGTTCAGATGTCATGCCTGCCTCCAAAGACGCCCAAAAAATGCCCAATAAAGGCCTGCAACAAAAACGCCCAGGTGTGTTTTTTCAGGCGTTTATTGGGCATTTTTTGGGCATCTTTGGAGGCAGGCATAACATCTGAACTTCTGTATAGGGGTATATATATATATATATATATATACACACACACACACACACACACACACACACATATATATATATATATATATATATATATATATATATATATATACACACACACATACACATACACACATATAGGTGTGAAAGGAGCGGAACCCTATCCATGCAAATTATTTAATTAGCGCATGGATAGGATTTCACTCCTTTCACATCTATATGTGTGTATGTGTATATATACATATATATGTGTGTGTGTGTATATATACCCCTACACAGAAGTTCAGATGTCATGCCTGCCTCCAAAGACGTCCACAAAAAAGCCCAATAAACGCCAGAAACAAAAACGCCCAGGTGTGACAGGAGCGGAGCCACTACCCTGCTCTACTGCAATTCTAAGACAAACAATCTTTTTCTTATGGCGGTCACCCTGACATGGATGAGTTCTGTCACCCTGGCATAGCAGTCAGAGTCAGTTCACCCTAAACTACATCACGGTCACCCTGACACTTAACACTTTCCCTACAGAAACTAGATTTTTGAATCTAACTATAGTGGTATATAGTACCCTAACTACACTAGATATCCCTTTCCTCACACTAATAATTGCTAAATGACACTTTTGCAGCAGGAGTAACAGAACTGCTTCCACTCTCTTCCACAGCCCCTGTATTACAGTGCTAGCGATTTGGCGGGGCTATGTTATATACTGGGGGCGTATTCACTACTGATTGGCCTCTGGACCCCCTAGTCACTCCAATCACATTCCTAGCATACTTCTGCCCCCTCAATTGGCTTTTACTGATGTTTATGGTCCAATCACGGGCTTTTAAAGCCCAGTTCCTGTCCCATTGCATTTTGGTCGGTTCTGGTTGCCGAATTCCGAACTTTTTCCGCAAAAAGTTCGGAATTCGGCCGAATTTCGAACAGTCAATGTTCGGGTCGAACCGATGGTCGACCCGAACCATTCGATCATCCCTAGTGGAGAGTGGGATCATGTGCAGGCAAAACCACTGATTGGCTGTTTAGGGTGAAGGGCGTAGCTTAGGTGAAGTGCAGTATATAGGTCCATATTTCAAAGTATAAAAAAATAAATAAAGCTGTACCTTAACAGCAGTTTCAATCCATTGCTCTTTGCATTCAATCATTCCCCGAGCAATACCATCTCTTAGGACTTTGTAACTGTCACCACACACCAAAAACTGGTCAATGTTACCCAACTCAGCATCCTACAAGGATAAATAACACAACACACCTAAATATAAATGGTTTTATACATTTTTCATTACAATTTTACAAACAGAAATTCATTTTACAAAAATATTTTTTCCCCAATTTTTGTACTCAAAAATTAATATTTTTTTTTATCAAGAATAATGTTTATTGAAAAACGTCTAAACAAAACGTCCAACAGTAAATATGTATATGTCCGTACATGTCACAGCTAGACATCAATCTTAGAGTCAGCAATAAGATAAAAAAATGTGAAATCTTGTATAACAATATTACTGTAGTATTTACAGCCAGCGGGTGGCATTTGAGGCTTGCCAAGCTAATTATAAGGGCTCATTCACACCATATGTGCATAAAAACTGATAGGAAAACCGACATGTTTCACATCAGTTTTCATGCGTGTCAGTTATGTGCCCTATTCACACCAATGTTGATGTCATGTCAGTTTTTTTCCCATGCAGAAAAAATCTGCATGTGATACCAGTGTTGTGGTGTTGTGGTGTGAACATGGTACATAGAGAACATAGAGAACAATTGTTTTTTTTTTGTGCCTTGCAGAATGCGTGCAGAAAAACTGACATCTCTGCATCTGCACCGTGAACAAGGCCTAACTGATCTGCTGATAAAAGTCTATTGGTAGTTCAGGAATCACATGAATCAGTCAGAGGATTAACTTTTCATCCTACCCCACCCCTTTCTCCATAAAGCATCCCTGATATAAAACTTCAGTTTAAAATTGTATAAAGAGGAGGAGTGAAGAGGAAGGCACCTTGACTCCAAGGCAAATCATGGATACAAAAATATGTAGAGAGCAGGTGTATAAATACCAAGAATTATAAATGTTTCAAAAAATTGCTTTGTCCAAATGACTCTACCACATAACCCTAACCCAGAGAATAAAACCAATAAAAATAGAATACCATTCACCTCATCCCTTGAAAATAGCCAATACTTGGAAGTATAAACCTAATCATTAATAAATAGCTGAAATATCCTCAAAATTGACAGTCTGAATGAATAGCACCTAGTCTGTAAAGCAACTTACCCAACATAACAATCTATGGTGTGGGAGGTTATGTTCAATCAAACTATCAAAAATTATGACATCAAGCAGCAACTTACTGGTATCCTGGTACAAATATAGAACAATGCTACAAATAATGCAAATTAATATGTATTGCTCCAACTAGAACGTCAGTAGAAAGGTTTACTCTCGTTAAAAAAAAACTTTATCCTGATACATGCAGAGCACTCTAAACTCAGTAATAATATAGCAAGACCACAGGGGTGAAGGAAGACTATACATGAATAATAGGCCATTAAAATTGGTACTTCAAGCTGTTTTTTTGTATTTAATTATTTTTATTGAAAGTACAATGGCAAAATAAATGCAGGTTGTCATCGTAACAGCATTATGAGGTCTTTAATACATCAATCAAATTTTTAATCGGTTTCGATCTTTTTCTTAAGGTTATGGGGTACAGTCCTTTGAATAAGGGTCCTTTCACACGGCCGCTCCGCTGCTTTCCGTGTGTCCGCAAATCATCCTATTTTTTTGCGGATGATTTGCGGACATCAATGTAAGTGAATGGCACTGCGGATGTCAGCGGAATACCATCCGCTGACATCCGATTTTCCTCCTTTCAGTTCTGTTCCGTTTTTTGGAACGGAACAGAACCCTATTTTTCCATCCGTGTAAAAAACGGAAAGGAAGGAAAATCGGATGTCAGCGGTGTCATCCGCTGACATCCGCAGTGCCATATACTTACATTAGGTCCGCATATCATCCGCAAACGGATGGGTTGATATGCGGACAGAAATGTCATCCGCTCCGTGGAAAAAAAAAAAAAAAAGTCCCGCAGCGGACCTTTCACACGGAGCGGCCGTGTGAAAGGAGCCTAACAGTATTTTTGATACATGTATTTATTTTTTTTTTATTTTAATTTATGGGGTGGAGTTTTGGAGGACACCAGAGGAAACTTGAGGCTCTCCACATATTGTTGTATTCATTTTTCATATCTTTTTAGATATTACAGATGGATGGAAAACTGGTGAGTAGTTCAATCCACTGGCATCCAAGTAAAGTGATTTATCATATTTGGGTGGTGCTGACCTTGAAGAGATCCTGTTGCCAAACCACTAATTTCAACAAAAATGTTTTCAAAACAATTATATGTGTATTTTATACATCTGTTTAACTGTAAAAGTCTCCCTTGTGTAGACATCTAAAGCCCCTATCACTGCTGCTGGGCACCTCCATGTTGGATGTGATCTCATTATCCGAAGCAGACTCAGCTGTCACTCAAGTGACAATCTATAGCAGGGTATCTCTGCCTTTTTACCTTGGAGGACCCTTGGTAAAACATGTTATATCTTGGGGAACCCCTGAAATAATTTTCATATCTACAGTTGGGGGTAGGCACAGATTTACATGGGAGCAGGGCATATATACATGGCAGCAGAGCACATAATTATATTGTAGCAGGGCACATATTTCGATAAGAGTAGGGCACATAATTACATGGCAGCAGGGAACATATTTACATAAGTGCAGGGCATATAATTACATGGGGCAGGGCTCAGGGCTACATGGGAGCAGGGCACATACTGTATTTACTTGGCAGCAGGGCACATAATTACATGGGAGCAGGGCACATAATTACATGGGAGCAGGACATATATTTACATGGCATCAAGGCATATACTGTATTTATATGGCAGGAGGACACATATTTACATGGGGCCAGGGAACATATTTACATGGGAACAGGGCACATACTGTATTTACATGGCAGTAGGGCACATATTTACATGGGAACAGGGCACAGTTACATGGAAGCAGGGCACGTATTTACATGGGAGCAGGGCACTTATTTACATAGGAGCAGAGAAGTAGCAGTTTCCTACTCATTCAGTGTGACACAGGGAAGTGGCTGTGATAGTCCTGGTTCTGGGGCACTGTTCCTGACCAACATTCCTCTCTTGTCCAACCCTTGTGATGTCATCACATACAAGCACCTGGGACAGACAAGAAGGGAATAGGGGCCAGCAGAGACACTCTTTGCTTGCCAGCGCCTCTCTGCATGTGGGGAAGTGATAGGAGAGTGTTGGCAGTGGGAGTGCGATCTACCCATCAGCTGCCTGCGATTGATGGGTAGATGGCAGCGAAACCCCCTGGGGACCTCTCGTGGAACCCCAGTTGAATAACCCTGCTCTATAGTATAGTATAGTATAGTATAGCTCTCCTGCACCTACTTGAAATGTTATGTAAGGAGGTGAGGGAAGGGGCAGAGGACCTGCCAGCACAGACAGTAATTAGATACTTCAAGACAAGAAAAGGGCTATGTTCTAGCAAGTTCAAAGGCACATCATTGCAAGTAAAAAAAATGTCACTGCAAGTAAGCATATAAAATGCTTGATTTTGCTGTGTTTTTAGCTAAATTTATATTTACCTCATTCTGCAACCTTTTCCAAGGAAATAACCATTCTGATTCAGGATCTTCAGAAAGTATTTGGACAGCATCTATGCCATCTAGGTTAGCCAGCTTGCGAATTATATAAATGCTGTACCAATCGTTGCCAGACTGGGAGCAGAAATCCATTACACATTTTAAGTACTGATCATTTTTGGCTTCTGAAACGAAAATCCATTTCCATATTAACTGAATAATGTTATATTTATAGTAAGTCTTTGCTTATAAACTACTAAACATCACTGGCCTTAGCAATGTGTTACAAAATGAAGGTCTGCCTAATTGAACATGTACACATAGTTTTAGAAACATGTCAGTTTTTTTTTTTTTATTTTAGAAACTTTTTAGTCAGTAAATTAGTCAGTAAACAGAATTAACAACAGTAAAAGTCTCACTTCAGACAATGTGGTATTCGGTATGCCTACAATACATTTTAGCTACATCCCTTAAAATGAACTTATAATCAAATCTTAACCACTTAAGCCCCGGAAGATTTTACCCCCTTCCTGACCAGGGGGTATTTTGCGATTCGGCACTGCGTGACTTTAACGGACAATTGCGCGGTCGTGCGACGCTGTATCTAAACGAATTTGGCGTCCTTTTTTTCCCACAAACTTAGCTTTCTTTTGGTGGTATTTGATCACCTGTGCGATATTTTGATCATGCGCTATAAACAAAAAAAGAGCGTAAATTTTGCAAAAATAGCAATATTTTTCACATTTTTTTATATGAAATTCCCCCCCAAAAAAATTTAAAAATCAAAATTTTTTAACATTTTCGGACAATTTGTTTTATGCTACCTATGTTTGGTAAAAAAAATCGCAAAAAGCGTATTTTGATTGCTTTGCGCAAAAGTTATCGCGTTTACTAACAAAGGGAAAGATTTTTGTCATTTTTGTTGTTTTTTTTTTTTAACACGTAATGGCAGCGATCTGCGATTTTTTTTGCGGTACTGCGACATTGCGGTGGACAGATCGGACCCTTGACTGACATTTTTGACACTTTTGGGGTTACCAGTGACATTTCTACAGTAATCAGTGCTATATATATGCACTGTTACTGTAAAAATACACTGGCAGTGAAGGGGTTAACTTTTTTGAAAGGGAGGGGCTATGTGTGTCCCTAGGGGCGTGCTTTCTACTGTGATTGGCTGTGGCTTCAGATGTATGAACAGTGATCAACGGTTCTACATAGTAGAACCGTATGATCATCCTTCATACACAGGGGAGAATGACAGGCAGCTTGTTTACACAAGCCGCCTGACTTTCTCCCTCTCCCCCGACGATCGCAGAGTGACCGGCGGACATCGGGTCCGCCGGTCACACGCGCGGGGGGGTGAGTGACCGCGCGGGGGGGTGAGTGACCGCGCGGGAGCGCGCTCCCTAGACCCTCACAGGCTAGCGACGTAGACCTACGTCGCTTTGCCTGTGAGGGGCTGACTGCCGACGTAGATCTACGTTAGGCAGTCGGCAAGTGGTTAAAGACCGCCCGCTGCAGTTCTATTGTGGCAGGCAGCCCCTCCTGCACGAATCGCTCCCGCCCCCACTCGGATGCACAGGGCATGTGGACTCGGATGCGGCTCCGATTGCCGTCTGACACCCGCGATCGTTCCCCGCTGAGAGAGAAGAACGGTAAGCTGTTGTAAACACAGCTGACCGTTCTTCTCTCTGGAATGATCACAGAGTGCCTGTGATCCTTCTATAAAGGATCACAGGTCATTGTGATAATTTCACAAGCCCCCCCCCCACAATTAGAATCACTCCCCTAGGCTCACATTTAGCCCCTTGATCACCCACAGTATTAATCCCTTCCCTGCCAGTGCCATTACCGTAACAGTGTGTATTTTTAGCACTGACTACTGTAGTAATGTCACTGATCCCCCTAAAAGTGTTAAAAAAGTCAGTTAGGGGTCCGATCTGTCCGCTGCAATGTCGCAGTCCCGCTGAAAATCGCAGATCGCTGCCATTACTAGTAAAAAAAACAACAAAAATGACATAAATCTTTCCTGAAGTTTTTAGACACGATAACTTTTGTGCAAACCAATCAAAATACGCTTATTGCAATTTTTTTTTAACCAAAAATATGTAGCAGAAAACAAATTGGCCTAGAATGTCATATAGCAGAATGTGAAAATGGTTGTTTTTCTTTTCCAGAACTGTCGCTCTTTTTTTGTTTATAGCGCAAAAAATTTAAATCGCAGAGGTGATCAAATACCACCAAAAGAAAGCTCTATTTGTGGGAAAAATAGGACATCAATTTTATTTGGGTACAGCGTTATACGACCGCGCAATTGTCCGTGAAAGTAACGCAGTGCCGTATCACAAAAAATGGCCTGGTCATTAAGGGGGCAAATTCTTCCGGTCCAGAAGTGGTTAAACAAACATGGTATAGTTTCCTATGTGTGTGTTAATTACTATTTTCTTCCACCTAAATACTGCCATAAATACTGTACACTTTCTGCAAAGTGTCAACCATTCCAACTTGTATTGTGCTAAACTCATCACCAACATTCCAATACTCAGACCCAATAAAAATCAGGTCTCGGGCTCTTTCCCTTCAAACAGGGGGCGCACACACGCAACGTCTCTAAGTAACAAGAAAAGCTGGCACATGAATGCTTTCTTTTGATGTGATTTATTCCAGTATGACAGCAGTGTACAACATGGTAAAATGCTAATGCGTTTCGGCCATAGCCTTACTTATAGCAACCCGCGGTCCCAGCAAACCAATGACTGCTGAAATTTGACGCTACACTGGTGGCCTGGCAGTCCAGGCAGGAGCATCGCTTGGTCCATGCTTGGACTGCAGGCCACCTATAGATGACAGCTGCTGTATAGCGTTAGGGGTCATTATATTTAGTGCTATTTTGCCCTTGTTTGATTCTTCGATCCTAATACATATATGTTGTCTATTTCACATGGTGTTGCCTATGATATTGGACAGGGGAGTGTCAGAGTGGCCAAATGGGTAAAGCAAATACCCTGGGAATTAAATTCAGTCTCAGAGGGCTTATCCAGTGGCTCCTTTGGGGGTATGCTACAAACCCAAAAGCAAACATTTATTATATTGCAGTTTACCAATTATTAGATGTTAAGGCTGCATTTGTTTTCCTAGGCTTTATTTCTTCTTTTTTCATCTGATGATCCAGCCAATAAGTCTGTTGTTTTTCAAAAGAACAATCTCTCTTGAAAAAGTATCCAGTTACAGGGATGAGAAACAACATTTAACACTGGCGAGGGTGCTTACAATGCTCAGCTTTTATTTATTTATATAAAACATTTATCCCTAAAAGAAAAAAAAAACATTTGCTGGAACAGTTTTTAGCTGGAGGTAGGCTTCAATTTGTTACTGTATTTAAATGTGCAAGTACATTTAACACTCCCCTCCCTCAGACTGACAATGCTACTAGCCAAAAGTTCCCCATGTGCTCCTTCATCCAGAGTGGGGGCACTTTAATACAGGAGGTGTATTACTGGCAGGTCATCAGGTGAAAACAGAAAGGAAAATGCCTAAAAACAGAAAACTGAAGCAACCACTACATCTAATCATTGGTGAGCTGCAATATATTAGATGCAGTGCCTTGCGAAAGTATTCGGCCCCCTTGAACTTTGCGACCTTTTGCCACATTTCAGGCTTCAAACATAAAGATATAAAACAAATTTTTTGTGAAGAATCAACAACAAGTGGGACACAAACATGAAATGGAACGAAATTTATTGGATATTTCAAACTTTAACAAATAAAAAACTGAAAAATTGGGCGTGCAAAATTATTCAGCCTCTTTACTTTCAGTGCAGCAAACTCTCTCCAGAAGTTCAGCGAGGATCTCTGAATGATCCAATGTTGACCTAAATGACTAATGATGATAAATAGAATCCACCTGTGTGTAATCAAGTCTCCGTATAAATGCACCTGCACTGTGATAGTCTCAGAGGTCCGTTTAAAGCGCAGAGAGCATCATGAAGAACAAGGAACACACCAGGCAGGTCCGAGATACTGTTGTGGAGAAGTTTAAAGCCGGATTTGGATACAAAAAGATTTCCCAAGCTTTAAACATCCCAAGGAGCACTGTGCAAGCGATATTATATTGAAATGGAAGGAGTATCAGACCACTGCAAATCTACAAAGACCTGGCTGTCCCTCTAAACTTTCAGCTCATACAAGGAGAAGACTGATCAGAGATGCAGCCAAGAGGCCCATGATCACTCTCGATGAACTGCAGAGATCTACAGCTGAGGTGGGAGACTCTGTCCATTGGAAAACAATCAGTCGTATACTGCACAAATCTGGCCTTTATGGAAGAGTGGCAAGAAGAAAGCCATTTCTTAAAGATATCCATAAAAAGTGTCGTTTAAAGTTTGCCACAAGCCACCTGGGAGACACACCAAACATGTGGAAGAAGGTGCTCTGGTCAGATGAAACCAGAATCGAACTTTTGGCAACAATGCAAAACGTCATGTTTGGCGTAAAAGCAACACAGCTCATCACCCTGAACACATCATCCCCACTGTCAAACATGGTGGTGGCAGCATCATGGTTTGGGCCTGCTTTTCTTCAGCAGGGACAGGGAAGATGGTTAAAATTGATGGGAAGATGGATGGAGCCAAATACAGGACCATTCTGGAAGAAAACCTGATGGAGTCTGCAAAAGACCTGAGACTGGGACGGAGATTTGTCTTCCAACAAGACAATGATCCAAAACATAAAGCAAAATCTACAATGGAATGGTTCACAAATAAACATATCCAGGTGTTAGAATGGCCAAGTCAAAGTCCAGACCTGAATCCAATCAAGAATCTGTGGAAAGAAATGAAAACTGCTGTTCACAAACACTCTCCATCCAACCTCACTGAGCTCGAGCTGTTTTGCAAGGAGCAATGGGCAAAAATTTCAGTCTCTCGATGTGCAAAACTGATAGAAACATACCCCAAGCGACTTACAGCTGTAATCGCAGCAAAAGGCGGCGCTACGAAGTATTAACTTAAGGGGGCTGAATAATTTTGCAAGCCCAATTTTTCAGTTTTTTATTTGTTAAAAAAGTTTGAAATATCCAATCAATTTCATTCCACTTCATGATTGTGTCCCACTTGTTGTTGATTCTTCACAAAAAAATTACAGTTTTTTTATCGTTATGTTTGAAGCCTGAAATGTGGCAAAAGGTCGCAAAGTTCAAGGGGGCCGAAGGCACTGTATTTGGTCTTGGGTTTAATAAAACTCAGACAGGGCCAGTGCCTGTATTTGGCATTTTTGAGCATATGGCCAAAATTAAACAGTTCTAATGCTTCTTAGTACATACCTCTAGATTTCATGGATAGCATTTCTGCAGCTGTGTCAAGTGCCACCCTAAGCCTGGCTATATCTTGGAAGAAGTATACAGACTTTTCATCCTGTGTTTGTTGCTTGCTGTTTTGAAAGTAGGTTTGCATGAATGTAACTTCTTCTTCTAAGTATCTGTTTCGTTCAGTTTCACTTTGAACTTTTTGCTTCTTCTCTAATAGTGAATCCTTAAAAAAAAAAAAAAATAAATAAATAAAACTGTGTCATACCTGTCATCACCCACTCTATTTCAATGGTTGGGTATAAGGATTACTGAATATTGTTGGTATTGTAGCACTCACTGCAAATCATAAAAAAATGTGCATTAAGTTAAAAATGCAGCTAAAGTTTAGCTTAAAAAGCCCCCCACCCGCCTTAACACCTATACTAACTAAACTATGCAAAAATAGTATATACTATAAATACCTTTTTTTTTAGTCTGCTCCAATCTAGTCACATGGTCACCTGTATCAGCCAGTGGAGTCTACAGAGGAATGGAGAGAGTGCCTGACAATGGCTTGGAAAGCAGGGAGCGATGATGTCACCCATAGGGCACCAGTTCAAAAAGATGGTATAAAGAGGTTGGCGGTCCTCTCCCCTGCATTCTCCACTTACTGACACAGGGGAGCTGGATCACATGACAGGACCGAGCTAACAATAAGTAAGTGTATCTATGTTTTTTATACAGGTTAATTAGTATAGGTGTTAGGAGGGCAGGTAGCATTTTTAAGACTAGTTATGTTTTAGCTGAAATTCCACTTTAACAGCAATTGTTTTAAAATCTAAGTTATGCACACAAATTTGCGATTATATAAAATATTTCTCCAACTGAAGGCATGCATACACACATTACACAGTCACCAGATATATCACAACGAGAAAAACACTTTTTGTCGACTGATCTCTTATGCCTGGTATACAGGGTGAGATTATAAATTTTTGCATGCTAAGCTTATATCAAAAATTAAGAATTTACTAAAGTGAAGAAAATTCTCGTACGACAGAATAAAAATTTGGAAGTGATCTAACGTGCTGTAGTGTATTTGTATTGTATTTTCGAATGACAACTGTAATGATTAAACAAAAATCGTACGATCTGGAGTCATACAAGGAACATTTTCGTGCTTGCCCCTTCTGATAATATTGGTTGAATGGTCACGATCAGCTCTTAAAAGCTGTGTACTAACGATCAGATTATCATATGATCGCTTAGAAAGCGGTATATTCTGATCGTGTGTATGAGCCATAAGACAAAAAAATGAGAGATGAACTCTAAATATATATCAAGCTGGTACCAAGTGCCTACAAAAAAAACATAATTTTTTTCTTTTAGTCTTACCCGTGTGTTGAAGAAGTTGTGACAGCGCTGGTTATTTTGATACCTTGACAATGATGCTCTTCACTCATGCTATCAAAATAGTTTGCATATATCATCTTTTACTTTCACTATGCCCATGGAGGTCTTAACTTTGACATTATCCTGTATTTTTTCTGCATTCACAATGTCATGCTTGTTTGGGAATAGGACATCCTACCCAACATACTCCCCCTACCCAAGGCCCCAGGTCCCTTACCCCAATCCCTGTTTTTTTTGTCTACCCAAAGGCTAAGTTCATGTTAAAACAAAATAAGAGCTGCACATTTTTTTGCTGGTGGCTTGCCATAGATCGGTGGAATTTCAACTGAAAATTCTTAGGAAAAGAATGTTCTTGTAAAGTTTGTTTGTTTTCTAATCATTAGTGGTGGTCAAATCGATATTAATTTTCAACTGCAGTAATAATAAAACTCAAAAGAACAGGATGGAAATTCTTTTTCAAACAAACTTCTAACTGTGTGGGGTTTTTTGTTCGGTCCATTTATTCCAAAATCAAATGTTAAAAGCAAACAAAATCTTTGTGAGTTTACAATCTGGAAGGAGAAATGGCCACCACTGTACAGTGCATGGCCTTGTGTGGTAACGAGGGCACCAGTTCAAAAAGATGGTATAAAGAGGTGCAGCCATTTTACTTTACCCTCAACTGTTCAGACCAGTTTTCTGCAACTGAGCAACATACAGAAAAAAAGAAAAAAAATGCATGATGTTCACAGAGTGGGTCATACCTCCAAAGAGTTAATAAATAACAGGCAAACTTCTCTTGTGTCTTCCAGTTTAAGAAGCTTTTTTGCTTCCAGCATTCTCAAATATTCTTCAGCATATTCCATTATGTCATTAAAGCTGAAATTTGAAACAAGCAAATAAAAAAATAAAATATATATGTTAGATGGAGAAAACAAATGTTGTTTGTCATTCATAGCAAAACAATCCAAAAACTAGGGACTCGTTGTTACCCCTCCACAAAAAATATGACGTGTCTTCTGCTTCTGTAGATTTTACATGGAACCCAAAGTTTCAAAACCAGTTTTTACTTGCAAACCCTGTGAACAGGATAAGTGTCCGTGCATTTCATACAAGGGAGCTAAGAAGGGTGGCGATCCCTTTGGTGTCAGCAGATGAAGAAAAAGATGTATGATTTCAGGATCTCTCTTTACCTGTATTTCAGCAGCAACTTCAGTATGACAGAACGTATCACTGGGGTTTTGTCCACTGCATCATTAAATGGTGAAAGGGACTGTGTATTATTCCCCAACTCTGCATTTGAAGAAACAGAAACAATCACTATTGGGTTTAGTCAGAGTTCAAAGAGCTAAGGGCAAAGTGCTTTAACCTACAGCAATGAGAAAGCTTTCATATCACTGATGTAGGCCAGTGCATGATAGATTCTGATTGGTTGCTGTAGCTACTACATTTTGAACTGATTTTCTTTCATATAAGGCTTACAAAATCAAAATAATTTTTTATAGTTACTCGTTGAAAATTATATGTATTGCATATTGTATTCTCATTGTAAAATTAAGCTATATGTATACAACGAAATGCATATCCTGTTATACATTCATGAAAACTCAATAAAATCTTTTAGAAAAAAAAACTAATTTTTAGAAACTGTAGTTATTTAACTGACCTATTAAAAAGTGACACTTACCAGTATTGTTAAAAAGGAAGGAGAGCAAATGTTGTATGACTTTCTGTTCTGGTGGGGTGTTGTCCTTGAAGCACAGGTTGCATATGAAATTAACAAAAAATTCATTGCATTGTCTTCTGAAACGATTATACTTATTCATGGAGTCACTTGAAAAGATAAGACAAAGGGCAAATGTAAAACATTAACACACACCTGCGCTATCAAATAATTAATCACCCTCCAGAAGGTTTTCCCCCCTTATGACCTGGCCATTTTTTGCTATTGAGCACTGTGCTACTTTAATTGACAATTGCACAGTCATGTAACACTGTACGCAAATGAAATTTGTGCAATTTTTTCACACAAATAGAACTTTCTTTTGGTGGTATTTAATCACCACTGAGTTTTTTATTCTTTACTATAGAAGCAAAACAAAGACTGAAAATTTGGGAAACAAATTATATTTTCTATTTATGTTAATAAATATATTGAATAAAATCAGATTTGTTACAAATTTAGGCCAAAATGTATTCTGCTACACGTCTTTGGTAAAAAAAAAAAAAAAAAATCCCCAAAAATTTGGTATATATATATATATATATATATATATATTTGAAAATTGATCAATCCTGATGTACTCATTTCTTGAGGCTCTAAAATGCCAGGACAGTACAAATAGCCCCCAAATGACCCCTTTTTGGAAGATAGACAGTCTGAAGTGTTTAGTAAAAGGCATGGCAAGTTTTTTGAAGCTTAATTCTTTTCTCACAATTCGTTTGTTAAATTAGGATATTAAATAAAAAATGTTTTTTTCACAATTCTTTTTTTTTTTTTTAACATACTGTCAGTGCGCATGTGCCGGGCGACATACAGGTATATCAGGTGTATAAGAGGAATACGAGGACTCTGTCTCGGGCCAACCTTCCGAGCCAGACTCGAGTGCCTGAGATCCCGCTTTCTGGCTATGTTAATGCACGCCAGAAAAGGAAACTACAATATTCAACAAACAAAGGATTGATTTTGCCCCTCCAGAGAATATCAACAGCTTGGTGGTGTGCAGTAATCAACTGTGCATGAGCCTGGGAAAGGATTCCAGAGCCACGTTCCTGCCAAAATTACATCCTCAGCAGAAGTGCATGCAGTCTTCACCAGTCATCTTAAGCCGTGACAGGCGTTAGTCCCCTTGATTTTCCTGTGAGTGGAGGACTGAGAGGGGAGCACTGTGTGGAAGCACTTGTCAATAATTGTGAAGAGGAATTGAAATTTGAGCACAGAGCACTTTTAAAGGACGGCTGCTAGTGTCTCAGCTCCGCCGGAGGGGAGAGAGAGAAACCGCTTCCTCGGGGCCAATCTGACATTTTCTCAGCTTTTTATTACCAGCACCCCCTGTAGGAACAAGTCGTGCATGCCTTCGGCCAAAAAGAAACAGCGGGGCCGCCCTCCTCATCACTCACTAACGACTTACTTACTCCGCACCAAGGAGATCACAGGAATGACCAAAGATGGCGCCCAGTCTTCTCCCACGCAGCACCCTGTGCCTTCGCAGCCTCCTTCCTCGGCTACTACGCATCCAGGGGACCGTGAGTACTCTCATACTATTACCAAGGCAGATCTGGATGCGGGTTTTGCAGCCATGTATGAAAAACTTGCTGACAAGATACAGACTGAAATCCATAAATCCACTAATACTTTAACTCAGGAGATAGCAGCCCTTGGAGGCCGCACTGACTTGCTTGAAACTAAGCACGATGAGATATCACTTGCTCACAATGACCTCAGGAAGGATTTTGAGCTCTTAGCTGATAACTACATCCTGCTTCAGACCCAGGTGGAGGATTTAGACAATAGAAATTGCAGGAATAACCTGCGTCTTAGGGGTATCCCTAAGTCAGTGTCTGACCTCATACCTGCGATTTCTAAACTCTTCAAGGATCTGCTCCCAGACAAGCCTAAATCTGCATTCATATGTGACAGGATCCACAGAGCCCTGCGCCCTAAGCCCCCACCTGACAAGCCCCCTAGGGATGTAATTCTCTGTCTCAAGGACTTCTTAGTCAAAGAGGACATACTTCGGGCTTCTAGAAATATAACTAATATTATGTTGGATGGCATTAAGATTCAGATTTTCCCTGACATCTCCCAGGCCACCCTGGAGAGACGCCGCAAGATGAAGGAAGTCACTTCTGTTTTACAAGCTGCAAGAATCAGATATATATGGGGTTTTCCCTTCAAGCTCACTGTACCACATAACGGCTCAGTATATGTAGTCTACAATCTCGCTGAAGGCAAAGAGCTTCTCCTCAAGTTGGGACTATTAGCGGCTGAGCCTGCGGCCCGGCAACAGATCACCCCAAGACCCTCACCCATTTGGTCCACCCCAGCCACTAGAAGGGAGCAGCGGAGATGGCGGAATCCTTTCAGAGACGGTTCTGTGTGAACACTGGTCTTCTCTCTATTCCCCTACTTTTTTGGCACTTCCATTTGCACTTAATCTTGTTTTTTATTAATTTTTATTTGAATTTCTAACACTTTTGGTGCCCCCTTCATAATGATACTTTGCTGAACTGCGCTAGGCCCCGGCCGCTGCATGTTCGCCCTATTCAGGGGCGGGCTTGCATGACAGGGTGGCCTCTCTACAGGTATTAGGACAGATCTCTCCCACCATGTTATGGGAGATGGCGTGTCCCCGGCTGGGGTTACGCATATGCAATACTTGGTAATGTTCTGAAGGCTATTTTTTTTTGTTTTGTGTGCTACCATTTACATATTTCTCTCTCCCCCCCCCCCCCCCGCTGGTTTGTCCCCTCTGGACCATCTTGTGTTGATCCGCACAAACGCCTCGCTCTGGCCTCTCACCAGGCCTGGGATTGCAGCGGGGCTGGTTGCGGATTCCCACGGGTGGCATATGAGCTTAACAGTCCATTGGTACAAATTGCACTGGATGGGGTTAATGTTTTTGCCCATCCCCCCTGTAGGATTCGTTTTTTTGAGGATTACTGTTATTCTCTTATGTTTAGTTTTTGGGGGTTTTTTTTGACAAAAAAATAAAATGTTCTTAGAAAGTCAATTCTTCATACTTTTGCAATGCTCTCAGCCCTACTGGATTGGATATCTATTCCAAAATTGTTTAAGCTTGATTCCTCTCCAGTCGGTCCTTCTAATGTTTATGGGATTGTCACCATTAAGATGCCTCTTGTCTCTCTAACCATTTCAGGTACTAGATTTAATCAATCTATATTCTATATTTGGTATCCACAATATTTCAGCGGTGCTAGGCGTGTCTTGTCCTATTACCATGGGGATTAAGATAATTTCTCATAACGTTCAGGGATTCAACTCCCCTCAAAAGAGACACAAGGCATTTAAACAATACAAACGTATAGGTGCTGACATATTGCTGTTACAGGAAACCCATTTTGCCACAGACAAACACCCCAAATTCTTTAATAAGTCTTATCAACAGTTTAGATGTTCATCATACAATAGTAAAACGAGGGGGGTGGCAATTTTTATCCGTAATAGCGTTATGTTCGATATTTCGTCCTCCTATTGTGACCCAGAAAGTTGATTTATAATCCTCAAGGGTAGTATTGCGGGTAAGCAGGTCACAGTTGTCTCGCTCTACGCCCCGAACGAAGCTCACGCAACCTTTTTTAATAATTTTTTTACTACACTTGCCAGGTTTAAATCCCCTCATATGTTTTTGGGGGGGGATTTCAATCTGACAGCCCACCCCCTCCTCGATAGGAGCAGGGTGGTGCCCTCTTCTAAGGCGTTCCCCAGAAGTCTGACCAAATCACTTAGAGATCTACAGCTGGTGGACGCCTGGAGAGCCCACAATGTGGGGTGTAGAGCATATACTCACTACTCACACCCTTATAATAGTTTTGCAAGACTGGATTATATTTTTTGTACCCCGGTTGTTCTCGTCCGATGCTCGCATCCATGTGTGCCCTTGGTCTGATCACCAAATTGTCTCATTTGAGACAGGGGGTATTGGTATGGAGCGATCCTCATTCAACTGGAGATTGAATGACACCCTGATCAATGATCCCTCGCTAGCCTCCCAGATTTCAGCCTCTCTAGAAGAATACTTTACAATAAATGAGGCATTTGATACTCCAGCTTCAACAATCTGGACAGCCCATAAAGCTGTTATCAGGGGTAAAATAATTGCTCTAGCTTCTGCAAGAAACAAATGCAGGTTAGCTGATATCAAATCTCTAACTAAGGATTTAGACCATCTTTACAATATTATTAGCATCTCCCCTTCCTCTGTTTCGATACAGATATCCGAGAAGAGAAGGGCGTTGGGCGAGATCCTCTCTAAAGACACTGAAAGAGCCCTTAGATGGTCTAAGGCTAAATTTATTCTTAATAGCAATACAACATCCACGATGTTTGCCAGAAAGCTCACTCAAAATATCAGGCCAGCCCACGTTTATAAGCTAAGAAGGCAAGATGGCAAAATGGTCTCTCACCCTAAGGAAGTTTTAAGTATATTCACGCAATTCTATAAGAATCTACTTTCAGAAGTCTCCCCCAGTTCTACTTCTGTATCTAAATTTAATGATTGGATAGATAGGTTGCACCTTCCGTCACTTACGACTGAACAGAGGGATGCTGTTGAGGCACCTTGTATGGATGCTGAGCTGCTAGCCATAATCAAATCAATAAAGACGTCCACAGCCCCCGGGCCGGATGATTTTTCCGCCCTATATTATAAAACCTTTTCCCCCCTCCTAATCCCTAGATTAACTAAACTTTTTAACGACGTTCTTCGTGGGGGTAGCTTTCCTGAAGAGATGCTCCTTGCGAACATGTCTCTTATCCCCAAACCTGACAAGGACCATTCACTCCCCCAAAATTACAGACCCATCTCGGTTATGAATAATGACCTCAAACTTTTTGGTCGCCTTCTCGCTAATAGGTTAGCCGCTAACATAACGCAACTCATTAGCCCAGATCAGACCGGTTTCATCCCGGGCAGGCAGCTTACTGATAATATCAGACTAGTCACCAATATTATTCAGGATGCTAACTCGACCAAAATACCAACATGTTTGGTCAGCCTTGATATCCACAAGGCATTTGATAGCGTTCGCTGGTCCTATATAGAAAATCTGCTCCCGAAATTTGGGCAGGGAAATGGATTCATCCATGGCTTCAGAGCCCTGTATGACTCCCCACAGACTAGAGTCCGCCTGCCGGGATGTAACTCTGAGTTTTTTCACCTTAAACGTGGTACCAGGCAAGGCTGCCCCCTCAACCCATTACTTTTTGCTTTGGCCATCGAGCCCCTGTCCCGCTCCATCAGAATCAATGACAAAATCAGTGGTTATTTTAAAGGAACCGAAGAATTTAAGCTTAGTTTATATGCTGATGACGTTTTGTTATTTCTATCAAACCCTCACATTTCCCTACCTCAGCTTTTGGTGGAGCTGGACAGTTTTGGCTCTCTGTCTGGCCTTAGTGTTAATATCTCTAAATGCTCATTAATGCCATTAAACCTTCCCAACTGGTTACAGGTTTCTATTAAGGAAAATTTTTCTTTCTCCTGGTGTACAAAATCCTTCAAGTACTTAGGGGTATACATTACTCCACACCATGATTCCCTGTACCTAGCTAATTTTCCCCCCACATTTAAAAAACTATCCTCCCTCTTGAACTCGTGGTCATCATATTTTATTTCATTTTTGGGTAGATGCACAGCGATTAAAATGATCATCTTGCCGAAATTACTATTTCTTTTTAGAGCCCTGCCAATTAATGTTCCTAAATCCCACATTTTGTCATTTCAGCGTAACGTCTCCAAGTTTATATGGAATGGAAAAAGACAGAGATACAATAGGCAGGTGGTACATACTCCCCAATCTGCGGGGGGTCTGGGTCTACCGGACTTATGGTCCTACTATATGTCTACAAAATTATCCCAAATTGCACAATGGCACTCGGCAGATGACAATATCCCATGGCTAAGATTTGAAAACTTATCGATAGCTCCCCAATTCCTACAAGCCGTTCTCTGGTGCACCTTGACCCCCCCCAGACACCTCTTACAATCCAACAAGGTAGTCGGTCATCTGTTTCAGTTTTGGCAGAGATACAAGACTACTCACAACCTGATGTCTGACGTTATACCTCTGCTCTCTTTTTGTCGGCCTTAGATACACAGGACTTTCCCTTGGGAGTTGAGGATCTGCGTTCTTGGGATCTGGTCTCCCTTAAATCCCTTTCCACTTGCAATAACTTTAGTTCCTTTGATCAGCTACACAGATTGCATGGTCTCTGAGGGAGCTCATTACGAGGTTGTGAGGGGCTTCTTTCGCACCCAGGGCGCATTGTCCCTTCACCCTCCATATACAACTTTTGAGTCCATCTGTAGCTCTTCACCTAGAGATAGGGGTTTGATTTCTAGACTTTATAACTCTCTCATCCACTCCCCGTTGGCAGGAAAGTTAAAGTACATGACCAAATGGGAAGAGGATATAGGATGTACATTTTCAATCCCTGAGTGGTCAAGAATGATAGATAATCTACGCAAATGTACACGCACTTTGACCAGTAGAGATACTCCATTTAAGCTAATCACAAGGTGGTACTTGACCCCTCCTCTCTTGCACACTTTTTACAGCACAATTTCTCCCCTCTGTTTTAGAGGATGTACAGAGGAGGGTACTATGTTGCATCTTTTTTGGAGTTGTTGTCACCTAAAGCCTATCTGGGATAAGGTAAAACGTAGCTTTAGGAAGTTGGTGGGATCAGAGATCAATCTTAGCCCGAAGATTTGTTTACTATTTTCTCGTATCCCTAATGTTCCTCTCCAAACCACAAGATTGTTTCATACTCTAATGTCTTCCATTCATTGGATGATTGCCTGCAACTGGAAATCCAATAATCTATTGTGGTCGCAGGTTCTATCTCGTATGGCTGACATTAGGCTCTCTGAGTGTATATTCCACTCACTTCACAATTCTATGCCTGCTTTTCATGCTAAATGGGACTCATGGGACTCTCTAATTAAATAAGGTGCTGTTTTCGATTATATTGATTCACGATTTTGACTCTCCAAGTAGACAGTCTCCGGTGTATTCTACCATCGGCACTTTACATGTTTTGAATTGCTGTGTAATGACTTGATTGTATTCTTGATAAATTTGCAATCCCATTTGCCTATTCATTCTCATTTACCCTACATTGTATTGGGTTTGTACTATGTTTGTTACCTTGACTTTCTAATAAAAATCTTTTGTAAACAAAAGAATAAGAAGCACAAAGCACTGAGCACTTTTATTCATTTTTTTATTTAATAGACTGTTTTCCCATATCAATAGACTTTTTAAGGAATGGTCTTATTTTTGCTTATGAATACGGTTTGCTATTGTTTGCACATCATATTGCACTTTATGTATATTATTGGTTAATACTTCTATGTATGCTGAAAACAGGTCACAGGAGTGTAGAATGAACTGCACTCCTGTGATCCATAGGCTTTGGCTGTACTTCTCCTTTAATGATCATGGTATCACTGTGCTTGATTGGACAGCAAATTCGCCTGACCTAAACTCCATAGAGAATCTGTGGGGTATTGTCATGAGGAAGATGAGAAACACCAGACCCAACAATGCAGACGAGCTGAAGGCCACTATCAAAGCAACCTGGGCTTCCATAACACCTTAGCAGTGCCATAGACTGATCGCCTCCATGTCACGCTGCATTGATGCAGTAATTCATGCAAAAGGAGCCCTGACCAAGTATTGAGTGCATACTATACTGTACATGGATATATTTTTCAGTAAGCCAACATTTCTGTATTAAAAATCCTTTTTTTTTAATTGGTCTTATGTAATATTCAGATTTCCACAAATGCTGAATTTTAGGTTTTCTCTAGCTGTCAGCCATAATCATCAAAATAAAAAGAAAGAAATGCTTGAAATATATCACTCTGTGTGTAACGCATCTATATAAAATATATGATTTTTACCTTTTGAATTGAATTACTGAAATAAATGAACTTTGTTGATATTCTAATTTTATGAGATCACCTGTACAGGGCTATGGGAATTGTTAGAGATTAAAAATCACACACATGGACCAAAATGGACACGACCTTTGTCTTTTTTCAACCTTATAAACTATAACTAAAACCTGAGTTTAACAGACCTTTACAACACTCAGAACCGTCATTCACCACTTAAGTTCTGGAAGGTTTACCCCCTTCATGACCAGGCCATTTTTTGCAATAGGGCACTTTTGACGCTCTTTACAGATTTTTTTACCCCACAAAAAGAGCTCCTGTGATTTTTATTTTTTGCGATATAAACAAAAAAAGACTGATAATTTTGGAAAAAAAAAATTAATTTAGGCCAATATGTATCCTTCTACATAGTTTTGGTGCAAAAAATTTGGCTTGACCAAAAAGAGCCGCAGGGAGCTCTCTGTGTCTGAGTCCGATTCTGATTCGGATTACAAACCCGTTTTAAGCAGTGGGTCTGCTACAGAATCGGAGGAGGAGGAAAGTGTGCCCGCCAAACTAATGCGTTCTGGTGAAGCGCAGGCTACCACAAGTAGAGCAGTGGCATCCACCAGCAGCTCAGTGCCATCCATCATTAGCGCAGTGGCATATACTAGTAGCGCAGTGGCATCTACGAGAGTACCAATACAAGTAAGGCCAGGCACTAGTGGGGTCTCTCAGCCCTAAAAGGTTTGGGACACGTGCCAGCCTTCCATATGGCCTTCAAAATCCACTATGGCTTCCTCCTAACTCAGGAGCAGCAAACATCCCTGCTTTTACCGCCCAGCCAGGTGTCCAGGTGAACGCAGAGAATCTTGTACCCATTGATTTTTTTATTTTATTTAATTTTTACTGATGACCTATTACCTTCAATGTGGCGCAGTGCAACCTCTATGCCCAACAATTAATATCGAGCAACACAGATTCAAGTTATGCCCGTCTCTATGAATGGAGAGATTTAACAGTGGAGGAATTTAGAATATTTTTGTGCCTCACTATCAATATAGGACTCAAAAAAAAAAAATGAATTATACTCATACAGGTCCAACCACCCCATCCACCAAATACCAATCTACTCATCCATTATGCCAAGATCAAGATATCTTATGATTATGCGGTTCCTCCATTACAGCGACAACACCCAGTGACCTCCCTGAAATGACCCAGCATATGACAATTGACAAATTATATAAAATTCCTCCACTCCTAATTTTTTTCTCTGAGAACTTTGCCCAGTTATTTACCCCCGACCAAAATATCTGCATTTATTAGTCACTTGTCCCCTTCACTGGCAGGCTGGGCTTCAAGCAGTTTATCCCCAGCAAAAGGGCCCGATATGGGGTCAAACTTTACAAATTATGTGACAGAGCCATGGGGTACACCTATGCCTTCCTCATCTACAAAGTAAAGGACACCCAGCTACATCCCCCTGAATGTGCAGAGTACATTAGTGATTTACTGTAAATCCACCAAGACCCCCGTATCCTACCTTCATTATCAGGAAAACATTTACACTGCCATTTTGTACCCTGAAGACCCACTAGAAAGCATTCGCTCATATTCAGTAAGCAGATTTCACAAACGCCATTTTTCAGAGAAAATCCCTTCCCTTGAAACAGGCCAAAGACATCTACAGAAATGCCGGGTGTGTTCCAGAGGAGGGGTTAGATGAGACACTGTGTAATGTTGTCCTCAGTGTCCCTCCCAACCAGGCCTCTGCATAGGTGACTGTTTTCGCCGTTACCATACTTCTCTACATTATTAGTGAAGTATAGTAAACATAATTCTCAATTCCTGCCATTTACCTTCACACCCCTTATGCCACTTCTTGCTTCTGAACTGACCCTGGCCTGTTATTCGACCACGCCTCTGCCCACTGTCTAAACTGTACATACCTCTGCTTGCTCCGCAACTGACCCTGGCCTGTTATTCAGCCAGACTTCTGCCTAACACCCTGCTACTGTAGTAGTGGGTTTCATGATACCACAGGGGTCTCACATGTGAGCGGCTTCAGAATTGTTTTTCTGGATGAAGAAAACACATTTTTTGGTTTTCTCATTCCCAGATTAGGGACTGGAGACAGGAGGCTTCAAAGAAATTTGATTGGGGGAAGCCTCTACCCCATCCCCTGTTAGTGCCTGTGAGGTAAAGTCCAAAGTAGAGCTTGAGTGCTGAGGATTCAGGCGAAAACGAAGTCAGAGAGATCAGGTCGGCAACAGATTGGGCAAAGCAGTATCCAAACGAAATCCGAAGAATGGTCAGGCAGGCAGAAGTCATACACAAGCTTGCGGTGAAGTACAGATTCGGCAGGCTGAAGAGGGGTCACGAATACAGGCAAAAGTTCATACACAAAAGTCTATCAAAGAGCAAGCAGCACACACAGGAAGATATTCCAAAACAAACGGGCACTCAGTAACAGAAAGTGCTGCTATTTAAAGGCTGTTTAAATTGTACAATTGTTCACAGCTGGTTAAATTGTACATTGTTCGCAGCTGACAGCAGGTGGGGCTAGTGAGTCCAAGGCAAGCATCAGGCTGGAAAAATCACTGCCAAAACTCCAGAGTTTCTCTGTGGTACAACAGGTAAGGATGCAAGCTACAAAACAAGGAACCTTCCGGTTCAAGGACACCCAGGTACATGACATCCCCATTCTTTCCTGACCAAGGCCCAAAGCCACATAATTCTGCCTGCTGCCGACTTACTGCCATAATGTCTCTGGCAGACGAATTAACTGACCACACCTCTGCCTGCTAACTGTACTATAGACCATGTTCCTGCCTACTACCAGGACTGATATTTTGGTGCTGCTGACAATATCTCTGCCTGCACTGACCCTCAACTGTATATAGACAGTATCCCTGCTGTTGCCTGTACTGACTATAGACAATATTCTTGCCTGCTGCCTGGACAATTCCGTTCACTGTGACTGACCACGTCCCTGTCTGCTGCCTGGATCAATGCTCTCCTCTGTGGACAACTGCACTACTAAAACCACAGGTAATTTTTTGTTTACCCTTTGCTCAGCAGAATGTTTTTTGGAGTGTAATACTTGATATGTGCATGCTATGTGTTAGAAATAGGAAGGGCTTTCAAAAATGTAATCGGTAGTCAAGAAATTAGATGTGTAATGTATGTCCCTAGAACACCTGAGGGTGCTCTTTGCATGTTGGGCCTCTGTATGTGGCCAGGCTGTGGAAAAGTCTCACACTTGTGGTATCGCCATACTAAGGAGGAGTAGCAGAATGTGTTTTGGGGTGTCTTTTTTGGTACATGCTGTGTGTTAGAAATATCTTATAAATAGACAACTTTGAGTAAAAAAAAAAAAAAAAAAGTGTTTTCATTTTCTTTCCACATTTTCCAAAAACTTGTGGAAAAAAATTACATGTTCAAAAGACTCATGATGCCTCATATATTATATGTTGGGGTGTTTGCTTTCCATACTGGGGTCATTTTGTGGGTGTTTCCATTGTCCTGGTGCTCCAGGGTCTTCAAAAATGTGATAGGTTTTCAGAAAATTAGATGTTTAATTTATGCTCCTAGAACGCCTGGAGGTGCTACTTGCGTGTTGGGCTTCTGTATGTGGCCAGGCCAGGAAAAGCCAAACATATGTGGTTTTATTATACTCTCTAGGAGTGGCAGAATGTGTTTTGGGGGGTAGTTGCAGGTATGCATATGCCATGTGTGAGAAATAACCTGTTAATGTAAAAATTGTGTGGAAAAAAAAACAAAAAACAAAACCTTAATTTTGCAAAGAATTGTGGAAAAAAATGCAACTTCAGAAGCTCACATGCCTTTTACTAAATACCATGGAATATCTACTTTCCAAAATGGTGTCATTTGGGGGGTATAAGTATGTTCCTGTCTTGCTGATGGCATCCGTACATCAGGTGTAATCAATTTTCAATGATTGGCACCATAACTTGTAGGCTCTATAACCGTCACAAAGAGCAAATAATGTACAATGATTTGGGTTATTTTTACTAAAGATATGTAGCCCTGCCCCCAGGGGAGTGGCTAAGTGCCGATACATCCTCCTCACTTTGATTGCCCTGAATGATTTCCAATCCACTTGACACTATAGGTTCGGTCATTGTAAATGATTAAGACCACTAGAGTTTGCAATAAAGAAATGAATTTACTAATATTTTATTTGCATTTAGTAATATGCACAAAACAAGTTCAACAAACCAATTATTACAAGAACATTAATGACATAATAGATCCTGAATCCCCAACCTAAGACTGAGTAGGGTTCAGAATTCAGGATCACAGATACAATCCCCACATATAAATACAGTCAGGTCCATAAATATTGGGACATCAACACAATTCTAATCTTTTTGGCTCTATACACCACCACAATGGATTTGAAATGAAACGAACAAGATGTGCTTTAACTGCAGACTTTCAGCTTTAATTTGAGGGTATTTACATCCAAATCAGGTGAATGGTGTAGGAACAACAGTTTGTATATGTGCTTCCCACTTTTTAGGGGCCAAAGGTAATGGGACAATTGGCTGCTCAGCTGTTCCATGGCCAGGTGTGTGTTATTCCCTCATTATCCCATTTACAAGGAGCAGATAAAAGGTCCAGAGTTCATTTCAAGTGTGCTATTTGCATTTGGAATCTGTTGCTGTCAACTCTCAATATGAGATCCAAAGAGCTGTCACTATCAGGGAAGCAAGCCATCATTAGGCTGAAAAAACAAAACAAACCCATCAGAGAGATAGCAAAAACATTAGGTGGGGCCAAATCAACTGTTTGGAACATCCTTAAAAAGAAAGAACGTACCAGTTAGCTCAGCAACACCAAAAGACCCGGAAGACCTCGGAAAACAACTGTGGTAGATGACCGAAGAATTCTTTCCCTGGTGAAAAAAACACCCTTCACAACAACAGTTGGCCAGATCAAGAACACTCTCCAGGAGGTAGGTGTATGTGTGTCAAAGTCAAAAATCAAGAGAAGACTTCACCAGAGTGAATACAAAGGGTTCACCACAAGATGTAAACCATTGGTGAGCCTCAAAAACAGGAAAGCTAGATTAAAGTTTGCCAAACAACATCTAAAAAAGCCTTCACATTTCTGGAACAACATCCTATGGACAGATGAGACCAAGATCAACTTGTACCAGAGTGATGGGAAGAGAAGAGTATGGAGAAGGAAAGGAACTGCTCATGATCCAAAGCATACCACCTCATCAGTGAAGCATGGTGGTGGTAGTGTCATGGTGTAGGCGTGTACGGCTGCCAATGGAACTGGTTCTCTTGTATTTATTGATGATGTGACTGCTGACAAAAGCAGCAGGATGAATTTTGAAGTGTTTCGGGCAATATTATCTGCTCATATTCAGCCAAATTCTTCAGAACTCATTGGACGGTGTTTCACAGTGCAGATGGACAATGACCCAAAGCATACTGCGAAAGCAACCAAAGAGTTTTTTAAGAGAAAGAAGTGGAATGTTATGCAATGGCCAAGTCAATCGCCTGACCTGAATCTGATTGAGCATGCATTTCACTTGCTGAAGACAAAACTGAAGGGAAAATGCGCCAAGAACAAGCAGGAACTGAAGACAGTTGCAGTAGAGGCCTGGCAGATCATCACCAGGGATGAAACCCAGCGTCTGGTGATGTCTATGCGTTCCAGATTTCAGGCTGTAATTGACTGCAAAGGATTTGCAACCAAGTATTAAAAAGTGAAAGTTTAAATTATGATTGTTAATCTGTCCCATTACTTTTGGTCATTTAAAAAGTGGGAGGCACATATACAAACTGTTGTAATTCCTACACCGTTCACCTGATTTGGATTTAAATACCCTCAAATTAAAGCTGAACGTCTGCAGTTAAAGCACATCTTGTTTGTTTCATTTCAAATCCATTGTTGTGGTGTATAGAGCCAAAAAGATTAGAATTGTGTCCATGTCCCAATATTTATGGACCTGACTGTATATTCATATACATATGTATGCTAGAGGATTAATACCCTAGAATACACTATGTCTTTAGTGTAAAGCGAGAGTGACCACAAATCAGTGTTTGACAGTGTTTAAAGAATAACTCTATCATTAATAACTTCTTAGCAATTCTAATACAGTAAAACCTTGGATTGCGAGCATAATTCGTACTGGAAACATGCTTGTAATCCAAAGCACTCTTATATCAAAGCGAATTTTCCCATAAGAAATAATGGAAACTCAGATGATCTGTTCCACAACTATTTATTCATAACTCTTTCAGTTTATAGTCTATATACAAAGATTATAGCAATGTGATAGGTTGTGTCATCATAAAATGTCTATTTACAAATGGCAGCCTCCACTAGGGGATTAGAAGCAAAATCCAGCAGGAGCTACAAAGTATAAAAGAGAAGAGAGGCGCCTCTAAGTGTAGCAGTATGGGGACATTTAATGAAGGTACAACATTTAGCAACTCACATGGTTGATGATTAAAGAGGCACATCTAAGTATGCAGGCATCCGGGGTAAAGCTGTCCACATAGACCATCTTCTGAACAACTCACTCTCACCGATGTCAGTCTGCAATTGTGATTGGGAAGACTACCCTGCAGTAGAGTGATATGAAAGCGAGACTTTGAATCGCTCGTGGAGCGCAGCGTGGAAGGGTGTGATGAAGATGGCAGTGTGGAGGATGGTCTATGTGGACAGCTTTGCTAAATAGAGTACACTGACTATGGAGAGGCTGCTCACCCAATGGAACTACAAAAGAAGGGATGCCGAAGCATCGACCCCCAACGGGTTTTTAGGCAGCATGAATGATAGTGTAGAAAAAATATACTTTGTATATCCCCGCCAGGGAGATGGTTTAAAGAACCTGATAAGAATGTGTTTGTGAAATATAAATAATATAGTGATATTTAAATAGTTAAATTAATAGCAGCTGCTAGTAAAGTGCGAGTGCCAGTGATGAAAGAAAAAGTAGTCACAATAGTGATACCTCTAGCGCTTGCTATTCCCTAGTGGAAATTCATAGATTTAAACTAATGCTAAAATTACATGTATAAATTAATATATGAAATACATAAATGATAGGTTGAAAAAATGATGTCAAAAAGTAGTAAAAAATATCATCTTTAATAAACAAAATATAGAAAAAAGTGACAAGTGATATATAAATAAATGTACAAGGTTAAAAACAACCCCTGAGGGGGGAGTATGTTATGAGCTCCTGGTTATTGATACAAATACATAATAAATCTCATTGCAGAGTCATATTCACAAATGGCATGATCATTGCAAAGTAATATTCACAAATGACATGAAAAACGCCCCAAACACCAAATGGTGGGGGGCAGAAAAGACCCCGACGCGTTTCGACCTACAGATGGTCTTCTTCAAGGGGATTGTGATATCTAGAAAGAGCATATCATCATTAACAACATGTTCATATCAAACAACAAATGAATTTGTTAAAACACCTTTGTAATCAATTTTACCATTAGAGCAATGAACAGCTGGAAGCCAAGGAGCTGGTGGAGAAATAGAGAATCCACAGACTTTTGAAGGGCATAGCCTCTTGCTCCATGCAGAGCGGAGTGGGCATACAAGCCTACAAGGAGTCACCAGGAACTGGTCACCGCAGAGGGCAACAGGCACCTAATAAAGAATATGTATATTCATTCATCTTATTTAAGAGTTACAATGGTAAAGTCCCTATTGGTATCTGGGATTTACCAAGTTGGGACAGCAGGGGAGAGTGGGGGGCGATGAGCAGAATGGAGGAAAACTGGGGTAGGTGAGCATGACTGGAGAAGGGGGATAGCAAGAAAGAGAATGGGAGGAGAAACAAGTGCCCATAAGCAGAAACCAAGTGTGTAAGAGCTGAACTGGTGGGACATGTGGAAGCAGATGGAACCTAGAAAGGTGACCCGAAAGGGAAAGCCCGAGCGTGGGTGGGTGGAAGTAAGATACCGATCATGCAGAGACCAGGCAGTCAGGTAGTAAGGACACCCCAAATAGGGGCAATGTAAGTAGGAATGATAGACACCCTGGTGGTCGGAGCAGAATGAAAGGAAGGTAAAGCCTGTGAAGAGCTCACAGCACCGAACTTACCCCATGTCTGTTCCGAATGGCATCTACAGGTTATGGTGCATAGCCAAGAAGGAGGATCCTGGTGCCTGTGTACGCCTGAAGGCTTAAATACCCATAGTACGATGGGCTGCAGGTGCCCTGAATTTGCGGGGTCAGCGTGGTCCGCATTGGCAGACCAGGTGACTCCCCCGGCGTTTCGGAAGGGGAAGTGAATACCTCCCGCCGGTGTCCGCTGTCACCATGACAGCCCGCCCCATCCAGTGCGCATGAGCGGGAGAGGCGCCCGCGCATGCACATCGGAGGGGACCGGGCGGCAGGGATCCGGCCGGGTGCCAGCATGGGGATGCTCCCTCTAGCGGCCGAGGTCGCAAGAGTGGAGACAGAGAGACAGTCATAAGTGGCCGCAGTCCACTGTACAAGGCAAGTGCGGGAAGCCCCCCGGAGGAGGAGAAAGGACCCCCAACCTCCACAGGAATGTCGTGGATAACTAATATAACAATAGATCTGTAAATGGATTGTTCATTATCAAACAAGAACATGTACATTTTTAAAAATGCAACATAATGCTGGAAATTGATAAATGTACATAAACATAAATACACAGAGCCATGGAAAGCATAAATGTCATGGACAAAGACACATATACAATATTAATAATACATGTGTGATTACAGTTTGGCAAGCAATCATTAAATAAAACCCTGAGGTACAATGGGGTGCCTGGGAGGCCTCAGGATCCCCATTGGCCAGAGGGAACAAAATAATTTTTGAGCAAGTGAACAATGACTAATAAATATAGCGGACCAGAAAGCGGCATGGAAACGGAGAAGAGAAAGAAAGAATGGAAAGGGGGAACATCAACAAGGCCTAAGATAGCATACAGTTGGAGAACCATACTCCTATTGGGTTTTACCAGAAGTGAAGCCCTTAAGAAAGGGAACAAATGAAATAGATTCATTTAAGCCCGGGGCTGCAGTCGCCTTTAATTTATAAATCCATTTCTGTTCCAACTGTAATAAAAGTCTATTCCAGTCACCCCCACGGTCCGGAACATGAACTCGTTCCAAGGCAGCGAAGGTGACTTTCAGCATTATTCTATGATGTGCTACCACCGCATGTCTGCCCAACGGTAGATATAGGTTACCGATTTCCATGCTATAAACATGTTTAGAAAATCTTTTCCAGAACTGGGACCAAAGAGGAGTTCTTGTCTAGTTTTTGCTAGGGCTTTTTTGTATGCTCTCTTAAGGCAGGACCGGCTGTAGCCCCTTGTTAATAATCTGTGTTGAAGAAGGGCAGCCTCCTTTCTGAACGACTCATCACTGGAACAGTTCCTGCGCAACCGCAGATACTGTCCGAATGGAATCGAGTTCTTAAGGGGAACAGGATGAAAGCTATCAGCATGCAACAGGGTGTTGCCGGCTGTGCTTTTTCGGTACAATGTACTGGAGAGACGACCATTGGAGGTGCGTCCAATCTGAACATCCAGGAAGTTGATGGTGTTTTTATCATAGTTCAAGGTGAACTTAAGATTTAACTCGTTATTATTCATTTTTTCTACAAATCACAGCAGAGCCATTACTGAACCCTCCCAAACGACAAAAATATCGTCGATGTACCTTAGCCAGGTGGAGACCTGGCCAGTATACTCAACGAGATCCTCGTCTGACAGTAGAGTGCGTTCCCACTCCCCCAGGTACAGGTTGGCGTACTATGGGGCACAACATGTCCCCATCGCCACGCCCTGTACCTGGAGGTAGTGGGAACCATCAAACAGGAAATAATTGTGTTGCAGGATGTAATCCAAACCATTAACGATAAAATCATTAAATGGTTTGTTGTGAATGGAATTTTGGCACAGGATACGCCTTATAGCTGCTAAACCTTTGGGATGTGGTATGCTACTATAGAGTGCCTCAACATCCAGAGTGACCAAAAGGGCTTGATCCGAGATGGTGAGTTCCTCTATAGTTTGTAAAAAGTGTATCGTATCTTTGACGTATGAAGGCAAAGCCTGTACATGCGGTTGGAGATGCGAGTCAATGACTCTGCTGAGATTTTCTGTGACACTTCCATTGCCGGATATGATGGGACGTCCGGTAGGGTTAACTGGGTCTTTGTGAATTTTTGGAAGGCTATAAAATGTTGGTGTGCGGGGATATTTGGTTTTGATGAAGTCATATAAGTCTTGGGTAATGATGCCTGCCCTAAGGGCCTGATCAATGAAGGTATTGAAACCCTCATTGAAGCGGATCACCATACTGGCAGGTATTGGTCTGTACCACTCTCGATTGCCCAAGATCTTGAAGCACATGTTCTTATAGCCCATGATGTCCATTAGGACAACATTGCCACCCTTGTCTGAGGGTTTTATTACAATGTTGTTGTTTATTGTATGTAAAAACACCATCAACTTCCTCGATGTTCAGATTGGGAGCACCTCCAATGGTCGTCTCTCCAGTACATTGTACCGAAAAAGCACAGCCGGCAACACCCTGTTGCATGCTGATAGCTTTCATCCTGTTCCCCTTAAGAACTCGATTCCATTCGGACAGTACCTGCGGTTGCGCAGGAACTGTTCCAGTGATGAGTCGTTCAGAAAGGAGGCTGCACTTCTTCAACACAGATTATTAACAAGGGGCTACAGCCGGTCCTGCCTTAAGAGAGCATACAAAAAAGCCCTATCAAAAACTAGACAAGAACTCCTCTTTGGTCCCAAAAAATCATCTAACTCTACCACCTCTGATTGCAATACCTCTCGCATTATCCTACGCTACTTATGCCAGCATGCCGCCATTCGTAACATTATCAATCAACATTGGTCTATCCTAACCGATGACCCAAAAATCCAGTAATTCGTTCCCCCTGCGCCTGCCATTACATTCAAGCGAGCAAATTCACTTAAAGACAAGCTTACATGTAGCGAATTTCGCGATAACAGCAAAAAACACTGCCCCACCACGGCCACTTTCCCATGTGGACACTGTTCTCACTGTCCATATATAGAAAAGCGAAAAACTTTCAAACTCCCTAATGGCGAAATGTTTGTTCCCAAACATTTCGTAAATTGCCAGACCAAGGGGGTTGTTTATATCTTCCAATGTGAATGTGGTGTGTTCTACATTGGGAAGACTAAACAAGAGTTCTGGAAAAGATTTTCTAAACATGTTTATAGCATGGAAATCGGTAACCTATATCTACCGTTGGGCAGACATGCGGTGGTAGCACATCATAGAATAATGCCGAAAGTCACCTTCGCTGCCTTGGAATGAGTTCATGTTCCGGACCGTGGGGGTGACTGGAATAGACTTTTATTACAGTTGGAACAGAAATGGATTTATAAATCAAAGGCGACTGCAGCCCCGGGCTTAAATGAATCTATTTCATTTGTTCCCTTTCTTAAGGGCTTTACTTCTGGTAAAACCCAATAGGAGTATGGTTCTCCAACTGTATGCTATCTTAGGCCTTGTTGATGTTCCCCCTTTCCATTCTTTCTTTCTCTTCTCCGTTTCCATGCCGCTTTCTGGTCCACTATGTTTATTAGTCATTGTTCACTTGCTCAAAAATTATTTTGTTCCCTCTGGCCAATGGGGATCCTGAGGCCTCCCAGGCACCCCATTGTACCTCAGGGTTTTATTTAATGATTGCTTGCCAAACTGTAATCACACATGTTTTATTAATATTGTATATGTGTCTTTGTCCATGACATTTATGCTTTCCATGGCTCTGTGTATTTATGTTTATGTACATTTATCAATTTCCAGCATTATGTTGCATTTTTAAAAATGTACATGTTCTTGTTTGATAATGAACAATCCATTTACAGATCTATTGTTATATTAGTTATCCATGACATTCCTGTGGAGGTTGGGGGTCCTTTCTCCTCCTCCGGGGCTTCCTGCACTTGCCTTGTACAGTGGACTGTGGCATTACATGTCTCCCAGCATGGTGAGAGATTCGGCCACTTATGACCGTCTCTCTGTCTCCACTCTTGCGACCTCGGCCGCTAGAGGGAGCATCCTCATGCTGTCGCCCGGCCGGATCCCTGCCGCCCGGCCCCCTCCGATGCGCATGCGCGGGCGCCTCTCCCGCTCATGCGCACTGGATGGGGCAGGCTGTCATGGTGACGGCGGACGCCGGCGGGAGGTATTCACTTCCCCTTCCGGAACGCCGGGGGAGTCACCTGGTCCGCCAATGCGGACCACGCTGACCCCGCAAATTCAGGGCACCTGCAGCCCATCGTGCTATGGGTATTTAAGCCTTCAGGCGTACACAGGCACCAGGATCCTCCTTCTTGGCTATGCACCATAACCTGTAGATGCCATTCGGAACAGACATGGGGTAAGTTCGGTGCTTTGAGCTCTTCACAGGCTTTACCTTCCTTTCATTCTGATCCGACCACCAGGGTGTCTATCATTCCTACTTACATTGCCCCTATTTGGGGTGTCCTTACTACCTGACTGCCTGGTCTCTGCATGATCGGTATCTTACTTCCACCCACCCACGCTCGGGCTTTCCCTTTCGGGTCACCTTTCTAGGTTCCATCTGCTTCCACATGTCCCACCAGTTCAGCTCTTTCACACTTGGTTTCTGCTTATGGGCACTTGTTTCTCCTCCCATTCTCTTTCTTGCTATCCCCCTTCTCCAGTCATGCTCACCTACCCCAGTTTTCCTCCATTCTGCTCATCGCCCCCCACTCTCCCCTGCTGTCCCAACTTGGTAAATCCCAGATACCAATAGGGACTTTACCATTGTAACTCTTAAATAAGATGAATGAATATACATGTTCTTTATTAGGTGCCTGTTGCCCTCTGCGGTGACCAGTTCCTGGTGACTCCTTGTAGGCTTGTATGCCCACTCCGCTCTGCATGGAGCAAGAGGCTATGCCCTTCAAAAGTCTGTGGACTCTCTATTTCTCCACCAGCTTCTTGGCTTCCAGCCGTTCATTGCTCTAATGGTAAAATTGATTACAAAGGTGTTTTAACAAATACATTTGTTGTTTGATATGAACATGTTGTTAATGATGATATGCTCTTTCTAGATATCACAATCCCCTTGAAGAAGACCATCTGTAGGTCGAAACGCGTTGGGGTCTTGTCTGCCCCCCACCATTTGGTGTTTGGGGCGTTTTTCATGTCATTTGTGAATATTACTTTGCAATGATCATGCCATTTGTGAATATCACTCTGCAATGAGATTTATTATGTATTTGTATCAATAACCAGGAGCTCATAACATATTTCCCCCCTCAGGGGTTGTTTTTAACCTTGTACATTTATTTATATATCACTTGTCACTTTTTTCTATATTTTGTTTATTAAAGATGATATTTTTTACTACTTTTTGACATCATTTTTTCAACCTATTATTCATGCTGCCTAAAAACCCGTTGGGGGTCGATGCTTCGGCATCCCTTCTTTTATGTGGACAGCTTTACCCCGGATGCCTGCATACTTAGATGTGCCTGTTTTAATCATCAACCATGTGAGCTGCTAAATGTTGAACCTTCATTAAATGAACACTTAGAGGCGCCTCTCTTCTCTTTTATACCCAGTTGTGACATGACGCTACTTGTATATCAAGACATCGCTTGTATATCAAGTCAAAATTTATTTTAAAAATTTGCTTGTCTTGCAAAGCGCTCTTAAACCAAGTTACTCTGAAACCAAGGTTTTACTGTATATCTGCACCAAACTAACTAGCAGAGTGCACTCTGTTTACTAACGGGGGCCCCCTTTACACTAGATTGCAAGAGTCTCCTGGATGAGTGAGGCCTCACTAGTCTTTGCCGGTAAGGATGTCCTCAGCCAATCCAAAGAAAGTATTTGTAATCCACAGTGAAGGTGATTAATTGTAATCCCCATGGTAATATACAGTAATTGTAATCCAAATAGGAGAAGGTGAAAATAGATTTCAGTACTTCACAGTTGACAGTTGACAGTAGGTCTAGCACTGGGAAGGAGGGCTTAAGGCCTTTTGATCCACCACGCACTAAGCGGGGCTGCAGTGTCCTGTGGGAACCGTTGAGCTTAATATGGCCTTCTGCTAAAACAGCTCTGCAGTCCCGCCCTGGCTAAAGCCCCGTACACACGCACCGAAAATTGGCAGGGAATTTTCATCCGACGACCGATCTGCCGATTTTTGGCTTGTTAGTATGATGCTTCCGACAACCAACTCTGAATTTTCGGCCGAAAAAAAATCTGGTGTGCAGGCTATAAAATTTTTGTCCGCCGTCAAAACACAGCCGATTTTCGTGCAGTCGGTACAGATTTCGACAGGGAAAAATCGAATGAGAAAGTCTGGGCATGCTCAGAGAAGAAAGAACACAAAGAAAGCTAACCAACACATGACATCACTTCTGAAGTAGAATTTTGTCGGGCGAGAAAATTAGTGTGCAGTCTAGGAACATTCCAACCAACAAAACACCACTGGACAAAAGACGGACGATCGTTTGGCCGATAATCGTTGCGTGTGTACGGGGCTTTAGTCTAGAAGTATAACAGATGCTTTGACTGGATTTCTCTCACCCAATGCTACAAACTCTGTTCTGCAGTCTACTCCAGCAAGGTCCCGCTCTCCTTAGCGACACTCACAGCCTCCCAGGGCGTCTCTCCACTCGGTCACACTCTCTTCCCCTTCCTCATAGCATCCCGCCCCCTTTATAAAGACACTCCCAGCAGGCTCTACGAGTCACATTGCTCCCTGGGAGAAGAGTCCTATCACAGAGGCAGTCTATGCAGTCTTGCTCCTCCGAGAACTACATCTCCCATAATTCACAAATCAATACTTTGCAAAACTTTAATAACAGAACAACAGTCTGAACAACACTAGCCTTGTGACCAGGCTACAGATATCTAGCAGAAAAAACCTTTGGCGAAAATGTATGAAGAAAAATTACTGATTTGCAACATTTTTTAATGAAATGAAGAAAAAGGTATTTTTTTTGTTTTACAAAATTGTCGTTCTTTTTTTATTTGTAGTGAAAAAAATAAAAAAACCCAGTTGTAATTAACTACCACCAAAAGAAAGCTTTTTTTGTGTGAAAAAAAGGACAAAAATTGTATATGGGTACAGTGTTGCTAGACTGAGTAATTGTCATTGAAAGTGTAAAAAAAAAAAAAAAAAAAAAAAGAAAAAGAAAGTGTGAGAGCACTGAAAGCTAAAAATTGGCTTGGTTAGGAAGGGGGGTATAAGTGCACAGTAGACAAGTGGTTAAACACCCCCTGCTAACCTGAATCCTCAATGTGTACAGTCAGTAAGTGCACACTGGGCCTCGTCCCCTTTGCCAATCATAAACTGCACACATTAAAGGTATGCCACTGGTGCACTGCTGACTGCCTTTACCATACCGAGCAACTGGCCAAATTGTCTGTTTGATTATTGGCTATTAAACTTATCAATGTATCTCAAAATACCTGATATCTGTGGACACAACCATAACGAAGGGTTCTGGAAGCTGCATTTTACACATTGGACAAATCCTTTTACCGGTATCTAGCCACTGCTTCAGACAGGACTGACAGAAAACGTGGTCACAGTTAAGGCAAATTGGCTCATTTGGTTCATCTTGGCAAACTGCGCACTCTGGCATTCCAAATCTGTGGGCAAGACAGATTAATCATAACAAAACAAATAATATAGAAAGATAGGAAAGAGAAATAGGGTTACGTTTGGAAGAGCACCAATTGAATGTTGTGCTGAGATCTGTACACTGCACAGCCAGGGATGTGAACACCATTGAGATGAATTATAATTCTCAAGGTGATATATTACACCGGTGATAGCGCATAGTTGTAGACCAGAGAAATCAAATTTATGTTGTAGAGGTTGTCAGGTCCTGGGTACAATGGCTCTTATTTGGTGGGAATGTCCCAAGATTCGAGAATTTTGGTTAAGAATACAACAATTCATTAATAAAATCACAGGAGAAATCATCATAGATGATCCCTGGACATGTTTGTTCCACAGAACAAACAGATCCTTAAAACAATATAGAAATTCAATAGTTTTAAACTTGTTAAATGCAGCAAAAGGGATAATACAGAAGTCCCCTCTATTAGGGAGTGGTGCGGGAAAGTCGAATATATTTATGACATGGAATACCTGTGTATATTGGATGAAGAAAAAATAGATATATATAAATGGGAAAAACTTTAAAAAGACTAGAGATTACATCGAAATATGGATTAAAACTGGATTATGTTAATTCTAGTTAGGTAAATTTAGGTAGACCACAATAAGGGAAGATATCATGTAAGGGGAGGAATGGGTTGGGGGTGGGAGGCTTAGGGGGGGATAATATGAGTTTGTAATATGGAATAATTTTCTTTTTTTCTTATTGTTGTATGTTAAACTGAAATAAGACTCAATAAAAAAAAGAAATATTATAAAAAACAAAACAAATAAAAAACAAATACATTTTTAACTTTCTGTGTGCATGAAATCTAAGGATTTTTTTTGTTTTAAAATTAATTACTATTTTAATTAAATGACTTAATTTTTTACCTATCACTGCACAGAGCAGTCTCTTCACTCCTCTCCCTGCTCCGGGTGCATCCTTAGCAAGCTAGGTGCCAAGGAAGCTATAGTATGCTTATACTCTCAAGATGGGTTGTGTGTGTAGTAGGATTCCCAGCTGTTTTGCTGGATGGGGGTCCGCCTGGGTTACTGCTAGCAGCAACAGCACATTTAAGCATGTTCTCCAAGTGTGAGCAATGAGACAAGAAACAGTCCAGTATCTTTGGGTTTTTATATTTATTTTGAAAAAATGGGGATATTGCTGCGCTAACATATAAGGCTAAAATCATACAGGAATAAAAAAGTCAATAGACTGAAAGTAGCAGCCAACACCTGACCTAGAATTAGAAATGCCAGATCTGGAAAACAATATGCAATGGATATGGTGTAGCACTGACAGTAATAAATACTCCACAGTCCATACAAATGTTCAGATGGAATAAATAGAACAATTGAACAAAGTCCTTCCAAGAGAGTGCTCTGAAAGAAGAAAACTACCAACCACTTCAAACTCAAAGAAAGCCCCGTGTGCAGGAACCGCCACCAAGAATATGAATGGCCCCTTACCACAATGCGATGATCCCCACTACAGGGATCATATCCAGCCTGTGTAATATATCCGATGCCTAGATAGGAGCCGGCTATCTGCTTATCTAGGCACTGGATATATTACACAGGCTGGATATGATCCCTGTAGTGGGGATCATCGCATTGTGGTAAGGGGCCATTCATATTCTTGGTGGCGGTTCCTGCACGCGGGGCTTTCTTTGAGTTTGAAGTGGTTGGCAGTTTTCTTCTTTCGGAGCACTCTCTTGGAAGGACTTTGTTCAATTGTTCTATTTATTCCATCTGAACATTTGTATGGACTGTGGAGTATTTATTACTGTCAGCGCTACACCATATCCATTGCACATTATATTTATTTTGAACTGGGATGGGAGAAGGGATGAGTGGGATACTCCTCTGGCTCAGCTATGCACAATTTGAGTGGGACAACGGAAAAATGCCTATTGGCGCTGGCTTAACGCTGGCTGGATGCCGATCAACGCCGGTTGGCGCTAGTTAACGCTGACTCACTGTCTGTTAACACTGAACTGACTTCTGACAGCTTCTTGTGGCACAAAGTCCTGTTTGAGCTCCCTTTTTCAACTCCATGCTGAGGTAGCTACTTGTAAATCTGCTGCACTGCTGTAACACTACAGGGCCCGCACTGGCGCCTCCTTTCTTACACTTATCTTATCTAAGCCTTCTCTACTGGTTAGCTGGCTCTGGATCCCTGCGACCTCCTGGAGTGGTCCCCTATCCTAGGCAGACCCCTGGGTAGTTTCCAGTACTCAACACTGCTTTCCCAAAAACTCCTGCCCAGCAGCTCCACACCGTCCACAGCACACCAGATCCCTCTCTGCAGCTCTGCTCAACCGTCCGTTCCAAGGCCAATCACCAAGGACACTCTTCTGATGCTGACAGAAGGAGAGACAGCCGTCACCCTCCTCCTGGGACTCTGCTTCCCACCAAAGACACCCTGTCATGTGCTCCCCACAGACTTATACCCCCTCCCAGGATGCATTGCGGCAGATTCTGCCCTCTGGGAAAGATACAAGCCCTGGTGTACTATTGGCCAGGTTTCCTCCACTGTCCAATAAGAGCCCTCATTGGACACAGTGGGGAGACGCCCTAAGCTCAACAGGAACACCTGGAAACACACGACAGCCTAGCTGAACAATCAGACCCCTCTGATAAGCAGACAGGGCCTCCCTTATAGTTTTCCTAGCACCTACCTAGGAGGGTGCTACATCCACCCCCCATTAAATATGAGCCATGTCCCCATTGGCTCTAAGGCAGCCGCCTCCTACAAAAGAATCTGCCAGAATGTCAGTAGCATCCCACAAACCTGGAAAAGGGGGGAAAGGGAAGAAACAAATGTACAAATAATTTATGTGAAAAAATATATAGACATCTGTATTCTGTACAAATATACACATTGGTTGTGCCCTATCACTGACTACCTATGCAGAGTCCTTTAAGAAGTTAGACACAGCATCTTCCTGCTGTCACTCAGAACCAGTGTTGGGGGTAACTAGTTACAAAGTAACTGATTACAGTAACTACATTACTTTTTTTGGTAACGAAGTAAAGTAACTAGTTACAATACTAATATTGGTAACTACACTACTTTACTAGGCTATAGGAGGCAACTACACTACTTTACTAGGTTATAGGAATGCGCTTTCCTGCATTACCCAAGCCGTGCGATACAATCTTTATTTCGAAGAATAGAGAGGGATGAAGTTTATGAATTTTTGTTGCACTTTATGTTTTATTCAGTTTTTTCAGCTTTTGTTCTCATGTTTCCCAAAGCCTGTGTTTATACAATAAACTCTATGCAGAAAGAGTGTCATGTATCTTCTTCTACACGGTCAATTAAGAAAGAGGAAAGTAAAGTAATAAGTAATGAAGTTACTTTTCAAATGCAGTAACTAGTAAAGTAATCTCATTACAATTTACAGAAGTAACTAGTAACAAGTAACTAGTTACATTTTTTGAGTAACTACCCCAACACTGCTCAGAACACTTCTCCTTTGGAAACAGGGCAAACCACTGGAGCCTGAGTGATTTGCAATCCTGCTGAGTCAGGGAAACACACCACAGGCTAGCTGAACAATTAGACCCCTCTGATAAGCAGACAGGGCCTCTCTTATAGTTTTCCTAGCACCTACCCAGGAGGGTGCTACATGTGCATCCAGAGACACACACAGTGCCAGTAAGCCACACACCTGCTCTGTCCTCACGGGAGTTTGACTGACAGAACCAAGAGTCTATGGTTCCTGCTACCCTCAGTGTCTCCTGTGAGACCAGGAAGTGAGAGTGAGTCAGGTAAGTGTTTACATATTGGGGAAGGGAGGGGGGGGGAGTTGCTTAGAAAAGGTAGTGAGAAGACTTTTACCTAAATGCAGGGAATGCATTAAAGTAAAAACATTTTGCATTTAGAACCACTTTAAGCTTTTAAAAAGACCGTAAGTTAGGTAGGCAGAAGTGAACAATTTGTGCATGAGAGTGTGCAACTAACAGGCCATTAAAACCACATGTATAATTAAAGATTAGAAAACTGGAATTTGTTTTACTTACAGTATATTAAAAGCATTGCTCAATTTTTTTTTTTACCTGGATACAGATTTATCTACTGCATCTCTGCAGCTTTGAAGAACATCTTCAACAGCCATAAGCGGTCTCTCTGTTTTAATTTCTGGGAAGTTCTGCAGACGCTGTAAAAAGTAAGTAAATAATAAATTAATTTTTTCGTCTTAACTGCAAATGGCAAAAGAGGTAAACCATAATAGAGGTAAATTTACTTCCTCTAGGCACAAAAAATGGCCATGAGCATTTGATGAATAAAATTTCTTTAAAGTGGATGTAAACCCTCACATATACCCAGTAATGTGAACAGCCTCAGATGATACTCAGAGATCAAACAAACCTCCCTACATAGGTTTTACTTGTATATGTGTAGTCTTCAGCTTTCTAGACTGTTTAGAAAGTGCACGTCCTGTTAGAACTTTCTCTTCCTGATTCACCAGTGGGAGGCAAGTTTGGCCATACACTGTGAGACAGCTAATTGGAGGAAAGGCACACACCCCCTTTCCACATAGACAGAAACAGGAAGAGCAGTGCTGTGAATAGACCAGCTTTCTGCTAATCTATTTATAGCACCCACCCCGACACAAAATTCAGTCTGGTTTTATCTCAGTTGACGGAGAACTTGTCAGAAGTTATCATGCTGATAACAAGAACAGAGCAGCAGAAAGCCACAGGACTTAGGGCTTTGAAGAGAGATAGGTAAACACTACAAATAGATGTGCCCAGGTCAAATTTCATGTATCAGGTTTACATCCACTTTAGGTTTATTACAGTATATTGACCATTTTATGTATCTATACAAGGAGATTAAATCCCTCCCTCCCCTAATTGCCTTTTTTCAAAGTTGATTATATGAATTAAGATAAGAGTAATAATGTGCATGTGAATTGGTTGCTGCTTGCTGCAAAGGAGGATAAGGACATGTTGTTTCCTAATATTTGGGGATTGGCAATGTCGTAAGTTGGAAATGAGGGATGGAGGTGTAGGTTAAGTTATGGGAGTTAACTTTTATTTTCTAGTCTCTCTGTAACACCCTGTTTGCCTTCACTTTCTCAGAACCAATACCAAATTGCGAAAAATATGGTGTTTCATACCCCTAACGAGAAATGTGGTTTTGAAAGTAATGATGTTTATTTGATAGAACACATAAAGGTGAACAATTGCTATCATGGTTCTCAATATAACTTATGTACAATATTAAAAAAATAAAGTGTATAGTGCTGCGTTACTAATTAATGTGCAAATAATGTGCAAAGATATTGCTGTAAAATAATCCCTTATTCAAAGTGCATCATTATATCAATGTGTTAATCAAACCATCAATCTGTAAATATTGAACATTCAATATAATCAATTTATGCAATCCATGACATAAATAAATAAAGATAAATGTGATCCAATCTATGTGAAAAAGTTCATAAACATAAACTTGTTTTCTTCTGTTCTCTCTTTGCCCGTCACCAATCACGTATCTGTAGTCTTCTGTGTCACTCACTATATTCCTGAATTATCACTGTGCTCACAAGCCTCTTACCTTGTCACAATATATGGAACCTTCTATTTTTTCTGTCCACTAGGGACCCTCTCAGTGAACTCCTTCTCAGCTGCAATGTTAAAGGTGGGTGAGTTCTCCTTTAAGGCTCTACTCCTCTGTGTATCCCTGGATTAGTCATGCCCATGGTATAAACAGATACAAAAGAAACCTCCCATAGTGTGATATAGTTTGATGCAATCAATTTATTAAAACTAGAAACCACACTTACAATAATTATACTAGTAAAATAGCATAGAAAAACCATGAGACCCAGACAAACACTTCCTCCTACGTCACTTCTGGTTTTCTCATTTACCTCCGCTCACGTCCTATGCGTTACATCACCGTCACATGACTTAATCAGGGGCTATTATGTTTATTGGATTACATTTACCTTTATTTATTTATGTCATGGATTGCATAAATTGATTATATTGGATTTCGAATATTTACAGATTGATGATTTGATTAGCACATTGATATTTTGATGCACTTTAAATAAAGGCTTATTTTACAGCAATATTTTTGCACATAAGTCCATTGCATGTTATTTGCACATTAGTAAGTAGTGCAGCACTGTACACTTTATTTATTTATGTACTGTATGGCTGTGGAAAACCTGCCAGTGTCTGCAGCAGCTAAGCAATTCACATAATAGGAGAGATAGCTAGGGATGATCGAACGGTTCGGGTCGACCATCGGTTCGACCCAAACATTGACTGTTAGAAATTCGGCCGAATTCCGAACTTTTTGCTGAAAAAGTTCGGAATTCGGCAACCAGAACTGACCAAAATGCAATTGGACAGGAACTGGGCTTTAACCACTTTACGACCAGTCACTGTGCCTCTACTGCGGCACAGTGGCTCGTTCCCGTCCAGCGACGTAGACCTACGTCGCTGGACTCCTCCCCTTGTGGGCGGCGCTCACCCGGGAGGAGGAGCAGCAGCGAGGAGCCAGAGGAGGAGCAGCGGCGATCGCCGGGGAATTGAGTGTGGAGATCCGCCCGCTTGTGTAAACAAAGCGGGCGGATCTCCTAAGTGACAGACAGTGACAGATTGCAGGGTTCAGCATAGCTGAACATGCGATCTGTCCCTGTGTCACTCAGTCACCTCCCCCCACACACGTTAGTAAGCACCAGGCATACATTAACCCCTCCCTCTCCAATAAAATTAACCCCTTCCCTGCCAGTGTCATTTTTACAGTAACAGTGCATATTTATAGCACTGATTACTGTAGTAATGTCACTGGTACCCCCAAAAGTGTCAAAAATGTCATTTAAGGGTCCGATCTGTGCGCCGCAATGTCGCAGTCCCGCAAAAAAAAATCGCAGACCGCCGCCATTACTCGTTAAAAAAAAAAAAACACCAAAAATGACAGGAATCTTTCCCTTAGTTAGTAAATGCAATAACTTTTGCGCAAACCAATCAAAATACGCTTATTGTGATTTTTTGGGGGGGAGTTGCATATAAAAAAATGTGAAAAATATTGTTATTTTTTCAAAATTTACGCTCTTTTTTTGTTTATAGAACAAAAAATAAAAATCACACAGGTGATCAAATACCACCAAAAGAAAGCTCTGTTTGTGGGAAAAAAAGTACGTAAATTTTGTTTGGGTGCAGCGTCGCACGACCGCGCAATTGTCAGTTAAAGTCGCACAGTGCCGAATCGCAAAAAGTGGCCTGGACGTAAGACAGCAAAATCCTCCGGTGGTAAAGTGGTTAAAAGCCCGTGATTGGACCAGAACCATCAGTAAAAGCCAATTGAGGGGGCAGGAGGATGCTAGGAATGTGATTGAAGTGACTAGGGGGTCCAGAGGCCAATCAGTAGTGAATACGCCCCCCAGTATATAAGATAGCCCTGCCAAATCGCTAGCATTGTAATACAGGGATGTGGAAGAGAGTGGAAGCAGTTCTGTTACTCCTGCTTCAAAAGTGTCATTTAGCAATTATTAGTGTGAGGAAAGGGATATCTAGTGTAGTTAGGGTACTATTTTCCACTATAGTTAGATTCTAAAATCTCGTTTCTGTAGGGAAAGTGTTAAGTGCCAGGGTGACCGTAGTGTAGTGTAGTGTAGGGTGAACTGACTCTGACTGCTATGCCAAGGTGACCAAACCCTTCCATGTCAGGGTGACCGCAATAGAAAAAAGATCGTTTCTCTTAGTATACATATATGCTTGGTGTTGTCTCAATGTAAAGCTGCGGCTTTTTCATTTCCGATTTAGTGCGGTTATACATTTTTTACTCTTTATGTTGATATGTTTGAAGTGAATAATATTAAATTGTATTATGTGAAGGATTCATTTTAAAACCGTGCAGTGGGGAACTGATTCTTTAGAACAAAACAATTAAATGCAATTGCAAAAAATATGCATTTTACAGTATCTCACAAAAGTGAGTACACCCTTCACATTTTTGTAAAAAATATGCATTTTACAGTATCTCACAAAAGTGAGTACACCCTTCACATTTTTGTAATTATTTTATTATATCTTTTCATGTGACGACACTGAAGA